>NW_027266888.1:0-101832 GCF_046630445.1 Rutidosis leptorrhynchoides | reverse complement strand
CTAAGCAATATAACCATAATCTAATAAATTATAATCTTAATTAATCTCCAAAACAGTTATAAAAACCGTTTTGAAGCCATATGTGAAATCATAAATTGATTTATTAAATAATCGAAAGAATATTGAATATTTCCAAAATATCAAATTCACAAATGTAATTTATCAAAACGTGATCCCATGATAAGTTAATTAAATCACAATATAAATTCGATTTTAAATCTCAATAAAATTACAATCGCTTATCATGGGTTAATCTTCATGGCACGTGCTCCCTAGAACCTGCCTAGGTACGAGTAACGACACGTCACCACGTCTTTTGGCTTAGTCCTAATATCGGTATACGGCCGTATCTACACATATGCCAATCCAATCAAGTTTCGAATTTCCCAAAGTGTAATCATTTTTAGGCCAAATAACGATTCAAAAATCTATGTGAACTCAAATCAAGTTTCCAACATATCTCAATATTATACATATAGAATATCACAAATCAGGGTGAATCAAAACAAATTTCCAAATATATTTCAACAATCTCATAGAGAAATAACGCATTTCTTCAAATAATAATTAAAATCAAGTTTTCCAAATCAAATCATATAATGTAGTTTTACCATTAAGGAAATAATTAAGACAACGATTTATTAGAAAACCGTTATATTACGCACTATCTTATATACGGTATTTACCTCCCCAAAAATACACTAAAATCTGGGACCACTCAAGTCTAGTCACCCGCTCGATCTCCGTCACCTATAATATTAATATTATTATAATAATCCCGATAATTAATATCGACCAATAATTCTATATGAAATGCAAGCTAATGTCATTTTCAATGCAGTCAAACCAACACATCAAAAAAAATTATCATATAATCTTGCCAGAATATTTTTATAAAACTACAAAATCCCATATATATATCCATCAATTTTAATAATTTCAAAATTAATTAAATTTAATTCTAAAAATAGATTTACTTATCAAATATAAGCTAATTTCATGACAGCCATGATAGGTTTTAAGACCACAAGACCGAACAAAAATCCAAATTTTTACTTTATTTTAATCTCTAATTATTTTTAATAATAAACACATGATACTGAGATATAGAAACGAAAGCATTAGATTAGAGGGAGTCAAAACTCACCGAACAAACTTCTCTAATATATATAAATTTGTATGTCTCTACACCTTCACTGCACTAATAGAAGAGTGTCTTGTGACTGGTGGGTTCCCTCCTTCTCTCTGATCTCTTCCTCACGAACTCTCCCTATCTTTTTTTTTTTTCTTTTACTCTGTTCTCTCTATTCTATCTATCTGTCTTATTATTTAATATGTATATATATATATCAGTGAGTGAGTCGGTGGAGTTAGTCTCCACCATATATTTTTTTTAATTTTTTTTCCTATCTGAAGTCAAAAGTAACACACATATATATTATATTATTATTATTTTATTAATATTTTTTTTTCTAAATGTCTTTTTTTTTAGTCATGATAATGGGACATATATATATTATATTTTTAATATAACACTATAACAATACACGCAATGTCACGATATCGTTTGATTCTAATCGTGCGTCTTATTATATGATGAATACATGTATGCATGATATTAATTAAAAATAATTTTATGTCTGACGGATTAATATTTGGGATGTAACATAAACAATCAATTCAACCAATAAAGTTTTACTAGGAATCACTTAAAGTATTATTTCAGTTAATTAGTAATAAAGCATATTTACACATACACTCTAGTGTCTATACATTTTGATTCTTAAGTTTAAATTTTTCATTTAAGTATTAGTTGAGCCTCATGTATTTATAACGGGTATTAGAGAAATACAACTCGTATTAGAGAGTGCACAAAGATTTATTTTGATGAGATCACCGGATTAAACTTGATGACTGAAGAAATCGATAATACAGGCGTCTTCAACAATCGCGCTCAGGATATAAAACAAATAAATTGTAATATAGTTGAAGGAATGCTTTAAAAAATACTAAGGTCAAATAAAAGTGTCTACATAAAATATGATCGACATGTTATGGAACAAGTTTTTTTTTTTTTTTTGGAGGGTTATGCAACAAGTGTATTGATTGTGTAAAGTCACGCAAGAGATATTTGAAGAATCTTTTTCGGTATTTAAATCACTCAAAATTACAGCTGATGACGGATGAAAAACACTATTTACAAGGAAGTAAAACCAAGTAATTAACGAACCATTTGAGTCTTGTAATCACGATCAATATATTATTGTTCTAACCAATTACAAGGCCCGTTGGTCAAATTATTATCGGAATGGGAGTTTCATCATGTAGGTTATGGAGGTCGATCATTCATAGATATGAGAGGACTATTCATTGTGTAGTTCTAAGACCATCAAAACAAAACATATATCATTTTCTAACTACAGTTATTTTATATATTAGATCTTAGGCAAGTCTAAAAAATTGTTGGAGCAAATATGGCATCTAGATGTGATGACTGAAGACAATACTTTTCAAGTCCATATACAATACATATGATGCCGGTAGTTTCAAAAGTTATCTAAATTTGCAACCATAGTATTCCACGTATGGCTTCAAACTTATCAATGACTTTTCTCTTTAAATGTTGTATCTTTCACCAATTGCAAATCCTAGGCATTATAACTAGAATTGAATATTTAACCTAAACGAAATACACACAGCGATTAAATTTTCAATAATATAACTAATAAGATGAATTATGTTCTTTCTTTTTTTCACATCTGTAAGTGGTATATATATGAAACATAAGAAAATAGTATCAAGTAAAGTAAGAATAATAATAGTAATAATAATAGTAATTTTATAAGTAAGTTTAATTTTTTTTATAATTATTATTTACAATAATAATAACTAACTAACTAACTAACTTATTAACTTATAAAATTACTGCTGGAATATATTCTATTTTTTTTTTTAAACTGGATAATTATATAACTTACTGACAAAGATCAGCTGATAAACAATCTAAAACATAAGCAGGTGGTTCATCCCAGAAGAAATGATTTGCTATCAAACTTGCATTTTTCGCAAGCTGATGAGCTACAGAATTTGCCTGACGATTTATCCACCTAAGAAAAAATACATCAAACTGTAAAGCTAAAAATTTACAATCATGAATAAGAGCTCCTAGCTCATTTATTCCTGCTATATTTGTATTAAATGCTTGGACTAGTGTTAAGGAGTCCATTTCCACCATAACTTTATTAAAACCTTTGTCTATGAGCCATTGTAGAGATTCCCTGAATGATAATGCTTCTGTGAGAATAGGAGTGTAACATATTGGAAAATAACCCGATACTCCATTGATAAATCGACCACAATCATCACGAATCACAGCACCAAAAGTCGATCTACCTATCTGCAAATTCAATGCGCCATCAAAGTTGCATTTCAATATTCCACTCGGAGGCTTCTTCCATCTTCGTTCAACATTATTTATATTTACCTGCAAAAAAGCATTATTGAAGTTAGTCTTTTGTTGTTGCCATTCTTGAAGAGCCATACCTGCCTTAGAGCAAATCACATATGGAGACCAATCCTTTTGTTCCCAAAAGAAGACATTTTGTGCATGCCATAAATGCCACATTAACGAACATCCTTTTTCTAACAAGCTTGTCGATTGTTGAGCCAAAAACAATATCCACTCTTTAATCATCATATATCCGGGATGATGTCCGAGCCAATTCCAACAAGTAATCGCTTTGGGACATCGTAAAAGAACATGATCTATCGTTTCTTCATTAGTACAAAACAAGCATTGTAATGGAACATCCATCCCTCTTCTATTCAGAATTGAGCGAACTGGTACAATACTTCTACAAACCCTCCACATGAATTCCTTGTACTTTGGTGGTATGTTCAAATTCCACAACCTCTTCCATATCTCATTCCTATCTGTCATCAAATCTGTACCCGAAATATTCAATGCCACATGATAACCTGTTTTAACAGAATAATGTCCGTGTGTTGTATGGGTCCAAATCAATCTATCACTCAAATTTTGTCTCGAGAGTGGAATAGATAGAATCCTGTCAGCATCTACATCACAGAAAATCCCTCGGATAAGTTGCACATCCCATTCTCCCCCTTCTTCAATCATGATGTCACGAACTCGCATATTTTCCATTCCTTCCATCATTGGCGTTTGTATATATGTACCATCTTCACCTGGCAACCATGGGTCATTCCATATCGAAACATTACTTCCATTTCTGATTCTCCATCGTGTTCCATGAACAAGCAAATACTTAGCCTGTATAATACTCTTCCAAATAAAGCTGGGATTATATCCTTCATCTGCTTCTAGGAAACCACACCTAGAAAAATATTTGGCTTTGAGAATCTGTGCTAGAAGAGATTCAGGGTTATTGATTAAATTCCAACCCTGTTTAGCTAGCATGGCCTGATTAAACAACCGAAGAATCCGAAATCCAAGTCCTCCTGAGAACTTCGACACACTCATTCGCTCCCAAGAGAGCCAATGAATTTTCCTCGTTCCATTAGCTTTCGTACCCCACCAAAAGGAATTCATCATTTTCTGTAATTCATCACACGTTGACAATGGCAAAAGAAATACATTCATACAGTAGGTAGGCAAAGATTGTGCAATCGTTTTCAATAAAATCTCCTTCCCTGCTCTCGATAAAAATCGAGTCTTCCAATTTTGGATTCTTCCCCGAAGTCTCTCTTTAAAAAACGAAAATATTTGCCTTTTGTTCTTTCCAATCAGAGATGGTAAACCCAAGTAACGACTATGATTCAGAGGAGTATTAACACCAAGAATATCCTGCAAACCTCTAATATCATCCATTGCCACATTTTTACTGAAGAATATTCCTGATTTTTGGAAATTAACAGCCTGACCAGACACTCTTTCATACTCCTCCAGAATTTCCTTAATTGCCATACAATCTGTATTTGTAGCCCAAAAGAAGAAGAAACTATCGTCAGCAAATAATAGATGGGATACTGTAGGTGCACTTCTCACTACTCTCACTCCATGGATTCGTCCATTTCGTTCAGCTTCCCTTAGTAAAAACGAAAGGCCTTCAACCCACAAAATAAAAAGATAAGGCGATAAAGGATCTCCTTGTCTTAGTCCTCGTCTCGGCCATATCGGTCCTACCTCACCACCGTTCAACAATACTTTATACTTCACAGAAGAGACACACATCATTATCCATCGAACCCACCTCCCATCAAACCCCATCTTACTTAGAATAAATTCTAGGAATCTCCAATCAATTCTATCATAAGCTTTGGTAATATCTAATTTCAGTGCAACTTCTCCATACTTCCCTCGATACTTTCTTTTCATATGGTGTATAATCTCAAAAGCAACTATGACATTATCCACAATTGAGCGTCCTGGAACAAAGGCTGATTGTGCAGGGGATATTATACTGGGAAGCAACCTCTTCAATCTATTTAACAACACTTTTGCGATAACTTTATACAACACGTTGCAGAGAGCAATTGGTCGAAAATCTTTCATCAAAACCGGTTTATCAATCTTCCCAATCAATACTAAAAATGTATCATTAATTCCATCTGGCAATCTTCCTTCACTCAACCATTTCTTGCAATTTTCCACCACGTCCACACCAATAATCGGCCAAAATTTTTGAAAGAAAGCAGCGTTCAGCCCATCTGGTCCCGGTGATTTATCTGGATGCATTTGATCGATTGCCATTTTGAATTCATTTTCCGAAAAAGGTTCCACCAATTCTCTATTATCATCATGAGTCAGAAGAGGCTGAAAATTATCAAATATGGTGAAATCAATGTCTAAACTCTCGGCATACAATCCTGTAAAATATTCCTTCACAATGCTAGCTTTTCCCTCTTCATTTGAGATTAAAGTTCCATTTGTATCCTGCAATACTGGTATCTTATTAATCTTTTTACGACTGGTTGCCTGAGCATGAAAATATCTTGTATTTGAATCTCCAAATTGTAGCCAAAATGCTTTTGCACGCTGCTTCCAGAAAGTTTCTTCTTTAGCCAACACATTATTCAATTGTTCCTTTTGTTGCTGAATGTCGATCTGAGAGTTTGGTCGGTTTTGAGCTTGCTGCAACACATCATAAATATGATTCTTTTCTTCCTTAAACTGCATATTCAAAGTGGCTGCCCACCTTTTCAAACCTCTAGAACAATCTCCAATCTTATCTTTTATATTTATTGACATATCAGGAGACCAGTGGCGCCGAATTACACTATGTATTTCTAATTCATGAAGCCAAGCATTTTCAAAACGAAACTTTGATGTACGAATAGGAGTTCTATCTTCTAAAATTTTCAGCAGGATTGGGTTATGATCAGAGACTCCTGACACCAGGTTAAGCAAACAATGATTCGGGAACATTCTAATCCAACCTGTATTTGCAAATCCTCGATCCAATTTTTCCATTACAACTCTCGATGTGCCCTGACTTTTCACCCATGTAAATTGCCCTCCACTCAATGGTATTTCAATCAAATGCGCATTTTCAATACAATTACGAAAACCTTCCAAAAGATATGAAGGATGCAGACTACCTCCTACTTTTTCAGTAACCGAAAGCATATCATTAAAATCTCCAATAATGAACCAAGGTTCAGTCCTTTGTCTAGATAATCTGCCAATCAAATCCCATGATTGTCTACGTCTATGCCTCTCAGGACATCCATAAAATCCACTAAGTTTCCATGCATAACCATTACCAGTATTTACATTCATATCAATATGATTAGGAGAAAAAGAGTTTACCGTAATTAAGTCAGTGTTTCTCCATATGCATGCGAGCCCTCCTCCTCTACCAATTCGATCAACTACAAAGCATCCATTAAAACCTAATTGTACTTTGATTTCCTCGATTCTTTGAGCATGTACCAATGTCTCCATCAAGAAAATCACATCTGGCCTATATTTTTGAACAAGCTCTCGAAGAGCCAATACTGCTCGAGGCTGGCCAAGTCCTCGACAATTCCAACTAAGGATATTCATGGCGCTCGGCGATCCTGCCTCGCAGGATTCGCCGCTTTATCTTTTATTTTCGAAGTGTCGCCAATAAACAGATTATTATTTTCTCTATTTGTACCTCCTCCTCGAATTCGTTTTTTGTCCTTCTCTAACACAAGAATATCCTCCTCCAGATCATCATTCTTCAAATCAGTTTCCATTATCTTCACATCAACGCCCTGATCAACAAGGGAAGCAGTAGAGGAATTCCAAGCCCTTATCCACGGATTCTGTATTTCTTGTGACGATTGTCTTATTTCTGCTCTCAGCCAATTACCCCATCCTTTCATCATGAATCCATCATCAGTATTAAATAGACTAGGATAAAAGCCTGCAGAATGTCCCAATCTACCACACACAAAACAAAAAATTGGCAGCCTTTCGTACTTGAATTTGACAAGGAATGATTCTCCTCCCGGTCGACATAATTTCTTCTGTCTCATTATTGGTAGTCGAACATCCAGAGATACTCTAAATCGCAGAAACTTCTTTGTGAACATGGCCTTATTATCCTCTTCAAAAAGCACAAATTTTCCCATAGCATTCCCCAGTTGTCTCGCCACTCTGTCACTAAAGTAACCACTTGGTAGATCATACGCTTGAACCCAGAAATCTGCATATGTGAGTGGAACTTGATTCAAGTTATCCTGATCGCCAACCTTGTTAAGCAACAACAGATTATTATTGAAAGTCCACGGACTACCATTATACACCCTGTTCAAATCAGCCATATGATAGAATTGGACACAAATTTTGTCTTCTTCCAATTCCATGAACGACACGCCCTTCCCTGGTCTCCATACTTTTACTAAAGTGTCCTTCATTGCCATTTTATTATAAGAACGATCAGTAAGTAATTTAACAACCAAACACAATTTTAAATCGTTCGACTTCCAATTCAGATCCCCAATTTCTCCATCAAGCATGAGTGTTGCATTCTCTCTATCATCGATCTGCAATGCTTCAATATCCACTTCCATCTTTCACTGACACAATATTAAAGAACAATTTGAATTTCAAGCATAAAGCCGACACAAACCGTGCATTAAGCACGACAATTGGAATAGGAAACAACAATTGTTTCCAAAATTTCTATGCTATTTTCCTGTCAGTTATTATTAGAAATCGAATCTTTCAACGATTTGATTATTAGGAGAAAAGTATCTTTCATATTTATAGTATGAATGGAATATATTCTATTTAAACAATTATTTTTTATAAAAAGATTATTGGCCACATAATAGAGACGACTCATAAGAGTCTTGCTTGATTGCTATATATGCCGCCATCATAGAGGCAAGCCAAAAACAATAATTGGCTGCAGCCACCACTAATATTGACCATTGTCTAGCATATTTTTAGAGGGATGCTAGGTTCGATATTTCAAACGTCTAGAATTGTTATTTTTGATTGAAGTTGCGACCAAACAAAAATTTGCTTGCTCGATCACCTCGAAGCTCAGTCTATAAATACCATTCATTTGAGTTCTCTAATCTCCTCACAATAAAAACCATCATCTTTGCAATCAAATTACATCCTCTTTATCTCACATTAATTCTTAATATTTTTTATTTTTTTAAGAAAATTATCATGGGTGTTTTCACTTTTGAAGATGAGACCACTACTCCCATTGCTCCCACTAGATTGTTCAAAGCCTTGGCCGTCGAAACCGATAAACTCTCAACTAAAATTGCACCTCAGATCATCAAAAGCATCGATATCGAAGGTGATGGAGGAGCCGGAACCATTAAGAAGATTACTATTCAAAAAGATAATTAAATTAATTATCCATGTACGAAAACAACAAATATACTTATTTTGTAATTAATGAATTTTTAATAATTTCAACAAAATCAGGATGTAAATTTTAATCGTATCTTAAGTTTCAATTTCTCTGAGGAAAAAAACCCTATATCATTACACTAAATTTTAGGGAAGTACTCCTTCCATTTCAAAATACATGATGTTTTTTTAAAGAAAATATCATGTATTTTGAAACAGATATAGTAATTAACATTAGAAGGAATTTTATTAATGGAAGTTAGAAGTTGATGATCAATTATATATTTCATTTAATGATTACAGGCTCAAAAAAAAGCTATATGAAGCATAGGATCGATTCTATTGATAAAGATAATCTGACATACAACTATAATATAATCGAAGGAGATTTTATGACCGATAAAGTTGAGAAAATATGTCATGAGAATAAAATTGTAGCTTTCTCTGATGGAGGTTCCATCTTGAAGATGAAGACCAGTATTTACACAGTTGATGGTGCTGACGTATCCGAAGACGTTATGAAGGCCGGTCAAGCGAAGGCTGAGGATATGTTTAAGGCCATTGAAGCTTATCTTTCGGAAAATCCTAATGAATGCAACTAAACTACTCTTCATGATATATATATATATAGTTGTGTGAGTTGAGTGATATATACGATAAATTGGAATGAATATCGTTTATGTAATAAGTGCTTGTGATTTGTAATCACATGATGAAGAATTTTAAATATATACATTTGTATTTTTGTTGACTGTTCTTGGAATAAAATTATCTATATATATGATAATGAATTCTCAATTACAATTTTTTTCTTAATAATGTAAGCTCATAGTACGCTCCTGTGTTGGAAATTGGACGCACAACAGAGCGCAATTTTTTTGCGTCGAAACGAAGTTGATCAAGCTCTTTTAATGCTCTATGTTTATTTTGGTTGTCTCATTAATTAAAAGACACAATTATTTTTCAAATTAGCATCGCCTTGTATAATCAAGAAGCTATCCATAGTCTAGTTAGCACCCTTACAAGTTACAAAAAAGCATCTCATCATTTAATTTCTCATATATATATAATGAGAATAATACACTTTTTACAAATTCTTGGCGCAGGCCCAGACTTGGTTAAAGATTTATGAGAAATCTTGAGAAAATGGCAAGTAGATTTGCCAATACCAACCTGCAATACACGCTTTGTAAAGGGTGCTACACGCCTCAAATTTACGTAGGCCATTTTTCATAGCTCTTAGGAAGAAGTCCCATAAACATTTCATAGCTCAGATTAATTTAGTTTATAATTGCAATCCATTAATTAAATGACCTTTCACTTACTGCATTTCTTGACAAGTTCATGGAGAAGAAAGCTAAACAAAGCACATGGCATGGTGGATACAAAATTGAACCTGCCAAGAAGGTTATGAGCAGAGGAAGAGAAAGCGGAAAGAAGGCTGGACTGGAGTATCCCCATTTGTGAATATTTTTGAAGATTATGAGAGGTCTGATGAATGAAGACCCTCCTCCGGCCTTTGAAGAAACTGCGGAAATGAAAAACAAGAAGCACAAGTCTCAAAAGAAGAAGAAGAATAGCTCGTCTGATGAGTGAGTGAGTAGCCTTTTTCTGTCTTGCTCGACAGTATATCAACTTTACAAATTTTATTATAGAATTAACCATCTGAAAGAACATGGTTTGTATTCTGCAATTTTGTTTACTATGGTATTTCTTTGTCAACTCTCGATTTTCTCTTTAGTTTTTGCTTGTGCTCGAACGATAATTCTCAGTGAGATTTAAATTGAATTTATGTAAAAATTATTGGAGTGGCTTGTTTCATGGAACCTGTATTTCAAGATATGATTGAAGACTTGGTTTGTGAAAAAGAGAAGAAAGCAAAGAAGAAGAAGTTGTGCAATAGCTTGCAGTTAAAGAAATCTTAGTCTCAAATGGATAAAGCCATCAAAATTAGAGTCAATGCATTTGGCAAAACTCTTCTGAGTAGTTTAGATGATTCTAAGTTGGAAGGAATCAAGACTGGATCGATTAAGTGATGCAGAAAAGATCAAAGAAGATGGAAATATTTTGTCTGTCAAGGCCGAAAAAGCACACTGTAAAAATATCACGACCCAAACCCACATCATGACCGGCGTCGTAATCCACTCAACCCCGGGACTACGACCAACCTCCAAATACAAACCACGTTCAAAATATAACCAACAACAAGGTTCGATAATTACAAATCGACTTCCGACTTAAAAAAAATCAGCATTAGAACATTTACGCCCACAACAATCTCACAAGCTAGAAATCGTAAGTCATACAACCAACTTCTACCAACACGGAGTTACACTAGATACAAGAGTTTACATTGATCATTTTACAACTAAAACGACCAATGTACATGGAGGTATACCAAAAACGAAGATCATAACCTCCTGGAGCAGGTCCTCAAGTAAACGAGGCAAGAGTATCGAACCTAGTCCTGCAAAATCTAAAAAGAAATATATATTTTGAGATGAGTGGGGTCACTCAGTAAGTACCAAATATAAATATAATAATATAAAGATAAATCAATATCCAGTACATCCACAGAAGTTTCAAAACTAATTTAAAGATTTTGAAAACTTTATTTATCTCGAATACGGAGTTCATATATTTATATTTTTATCAAATCTCATCATAGTTTATACTTCACAAATCCAAATCTGCTTAAAACAAGGATTTATCGATTTAAAATCCAAACCAGTTAAAGTGGCTTTTATCAAGTCAGAATTTAAGAAAATCGAAATGGTTTATTAATCCAGTGAAGCTCCGACATTTATCCAAGTCGGTCGGTTGGCACGTGGTACCTAGATAATGTCTAGGTACAGTAACGATACGCCTTACCACGTCTTTTGCTTTGGTTAGCACAAAGCATTATCTCTGCCTCACCGTGGGCCCGTTCGTTACAAATCGGTTACTCTACCCTCAATAATAGACAATGACAGGACCCAACAATAGATAGTCCCATATAATGGGTCTACGGCCATAACCTATACGTGTGCCAATGGGAAGTAATTATACTTTCCCTTGATGAATCATCACGAATCTAATCTCAAAAACTAGAATCATAATTGATTTTCAGAAATTTATATGAAAATCATTTACACCAATAAACTCGAATTTATCTCTAAGAATTAATTCTTGGTCATTTCTAAATCCAATTAAAAGTAGTTTTGAATTTGTTAATTAATATGAAAATCATGGGTGAAATGGCTTCAAAACCATTTAATCAACGAAACTCCAAAATTTAATTCAATAATCACATTTTATCAAGCCAACACGAAATATTATTTCGACAATTAAATCAACACGCAATATTTAATTCTCTATAACTAGGTTTCTCAAAAAATATTTTAAGCATATATATATAAATATATACATAGCAACCAAAGATATACGGTTTATTATAAAATCGTTATATTAGTATATCGTATATCGGATACTTACCTCAATTCGTCTCCAATTCACGTTCGTCCCAATATCGTAGCAACACTATCTACCTGATTCGAAACGACGATAATTAATATCGTGTTTAATATTTCGTATATTGGAAAGAAATTATACTTTTAAATATTGTATTTAATTTAACTCTTTACTTTTTATTTTATAAATTAAGTCTTGTTAAGCCATACTTAAACTAATTTCTCTTAAGACAACTTAACTAATTTGAAGTAGCTTGATTTTAATTTAATCCAATTTTAGATATAATGATTCATCTTAATATAACTTAGGCTCAGTTAAAATTAATTAGATTCGGACGAAGGTTTGACTAGTTCGGAGTGGTTTGGATGAACTAAAGATTGAATTTAGGATTTCAGTAGGATTGGGGAAATCAGCTTTGGGTGAACAGTGACTGAGGCATACTGGGCTTCTCGGCCCAAAACAAAGGCAGCGTGCCGAGCTCTTCGGCCCACACGGAGTGGCTGGCTTTTCTGTAGATATTTTGAAGTCTGAGGGGCAAAATAGTCACTTAACTTTAAACCGTATTATATATATCATGAACCGAATCGGTTCAGTCATTTGTGACTGATCACTCTCCCTCCTCACGTCTCTCTCTCTCAACTCTCTAAACTCGCCGGAATCGTCAACTTTGCGGCGGCGGCTCCGCCGTGGCCGGTCGCCGGATTTCGATAATTCCGGTACTTTCCGAAAGCTTTCATCGTGAGGAATCCAAATCCAAGGTTAGTTTCTTCTAATTCTTAGCCGTTTTTCCTTAATTTCATATCTAAGTTTCGGTTTCAATTTTTAAAAAGTTTAGATCCGGTCTTCCTTTTCATATATGTTATACTAGACATCCTCCTCATCATTTATATATGATTTTCGATTTGAAACAACAAGTTTCGGAGGTCCTACCGACCGGTCAAAGTTTCGGTCGGTTTTTATTTCTTTATAAGTCGCTTTAGTTTCTACATATGTTGAATTAGAGATCATGGGGAGTCTATTGATGTGATTTTTAATGAATTTCAATAGGTTTTCAAGGGTTAAAAATCATACCCTAATTTTCGTCGGTGGAGCTCACGGTGGCGACGGGTTCCTCTTGACCTTGTACAAGCATCGCCTCCTTCTCCTGTACTCGACAGCGTCGGGTTTGACTTGACACAGCTCACCGGAGCTCGGGTTTAACTGAGCAGAGGCGGTGGTGAACTGGGTTTCATCGTCGGAGCCTAGTTTTGGCTCGATCGGCATCGGGAAAAAGAATTCCCGATGAACAGAGATTATATTCAATTATGTACAATTTTTCTTAGTTATGGAAACTTTCTCATATTATATTTGTATTTGAGACTGTATATCTCTTTTTCTTTCTTTTTTCTTTTATGGTCGTGAAACATATATACTATACATGTTAATTAACTAGTTTTCTTTAAAAGAAAGCAACTTCCACAATTCGGTGGAAGGTTGTAGAACATAAGTTCTACTAATTTTAAAAAAAATCTCTATAATTCATTTATTTAATCAGTTATACTCTCAAGTTTCAACAAACTACAATTCAGTTCTTATGTTTATTTAACTTTTAATATAACGCTATAACAATTCACGCAATATCACGATATCGATTAACTGTAATCGTGCGTCTAATGAATTAATAATTCGGTGTGTAACAAAAAAGGTTGAGGATCTTGGTGCACCTGCACAAAAAGTCGAGGATGCTACTGCATTTTCAGAAACTTCTATCACCGAAAACAAAATGCAATTGACTTTGCACAGGCCGGACGACGAATGGCGAAGCTCAAGGAACATACCAATCGACTCAGAAAAACCTCGTGATCAACGACTTATCGGGTAATTGTACCACAATTCCCTAGATTTGAAGTCTCCAATTCGAATTAGGGTTCTTGTTATGGTCATTTCTGGGTTTTTGCTTGAAGATGCAATAAATTAGGTTTTAGTGTTATTTTCTCTATAGTCGAGGAAAAACAGTGATTTAAAAGCCCATTTCATTTTTCTTTGATCCTCTAAATTCATTGGAATAGTCAATTTCATCAATTATCTAGTAATGAATAAGTTGTTAGCTCGATCAGCTTGCTTTCTGGGTTTTACAGTCAAAATTGGAGATTTCTATTGGAGTCAACTTTTTGTGTTCTTCCTACTTCAGAATGATTACAATGAGCTTTAGGATGATGATATGAAGGTGTGTGCTTGATTCTAGTCTAAGAAGATGAGTTTAACCATTGAATGCCCCATTTTCAATTTCTTATCAAATAAGTCCAATGCTCATTTTTATTTCCATTTAAGATATTGAAGAAGTAGTTTTATAGTTGTATTAAGAATAGCTTAGTGGTTCTTTCTGCAATGGTTCGAGCTCTTATCAATTGCTAGAAGAAAAAGTCAAATGGAAAGTCAACAGTTAAAGTCTTTTTGATATATTCTGCAAAAAGAAGAAGAAATTGTTACTGCAACATTTCTACCAATTACATTTCATCTGAAAGAGTAAATCAGAGTAGAGAAGAGTAGCGGAGAGCAAGAAATGACTGAGTTATACTGCCATATGGCACTTTTTAAGAAATAGTCCCAAAAGTAATTTTTCTTGTTTTTAAATTTTAATCTGTAATTTTTATTTTCTAGTATTGTAATTCAGAATTATAACGTTTAGGGTAGGTTTGGATCAGTATATAAGGTCCTTAATCTTTCCCTTTTTGATTATGAGTTTTTAGTAGTATTTTGAAATCAAATCTGCAATTTTCCATTGTTAAGAGAGTTCATCATTTTTTTTTTCCAATTTCAAAAGTCTTTTAATTTTTCGATGTATGGGTAATTTGTGAGAGAACCTTAGTATTAAATCGAACCTAAATTAAATTTTTAGAATCCAGACACATTAGATTTTTACGATTAGCCTAAAATTTTTTCCTATTTTTTTGGATATTACATAATTTTAAAAATAAAGAAGAGAAGGAAGAAGATCACAAATGGCCGAACACAATAATTGGATTCGAACCTAGATCACTTGGATTATGCAGTGAATGCTTGCCACTACGGCACACTATGCTTTGATATCCATTTGTTGAATAGAATTTATATATTTACGCTCTGTAATTTATTTTTTCCCAAACAGACTCTGGTCCTCTCAAGGTGTGTGTAGGTCCTCTATATTATTACTAGAAGTATATAGGAGAAAAAGAAAAATTATCCAAATAGACTCAAATCACTATTATTAGCATTGTTTATTGGTCTCATCCGTTGGATCTTTACAAAAAACGAATCGAACCGTCCGGTTTGTGGCCAGAAATAACAAAAAATATGCGAAATTATTTTTTACCCTCGCATTAAATGTCTTAAAGAATGGGATATTAACATTTTTCCTATTTGAAATTGCATTTTCTTAACAAGTTGCTACCTCGCGAAAAATCGCTAACAAAATCATACCTTTCTGTTAGGATTGCTAACAAAATCATCATTTTCGTCAAAAAATGCACATGTATCAGCCTTGTCATTGCAAAATAAGAACCACCTCATTCGATGACTGAGCAAAAATGATATGTCCGCATCATCAACCTTCATAAAAGAAAACCCATATTCCGACCACTACCGCGATAGGCCGGCCGCCACTTTCGGCGGAGCCACCGTGCATAGTCCCCGGATTTCGGTAATTTTTATATGACCGGACTCGTTTCAATAAGTTAAACGTCGTGGTGGTGTCAGATTTTACAAACTTCGAACTGTTTTGTGTAGATCTAAGCTTAAAGGTGCGGTGGCTAAAACTTTAAGTTTAGATCTACACCAAACGGTTCGAAATTTGAAAAATCATACATCACCATGATGTTTATCTCGTTAAAACGAGTCTGACCATTTAAAATTTTTCGAAATCCGATGATTACCAATGACGGAGCCACCAAAAAAGACGGTGTTGGTGGCGGTGCGTGAATTTCTCGCAAAGCAGATCTTGTTCTATCGTTGATCAAAGTGAAGATGCAGCTTGTTGTGACGCTTACACACAATATTATGGATTATATCGTAGCACTGTGCTTGCGAATTAGTTTACTATTGATTTATTAGATTTGCATTCATGATTGATTGTGGGATCGATAGCGTTTCTTAATCTTGTGTAATCGCCTAACTCGTTTATATCATTCAGGATCTCATGCCCTACCATACTTAGGAGTTCATTACACTACAAAAAAACCTAATCTACGACACATGTAATCTGATAAACAACACACAATATGATAATGAAGGACCCAACAAACAGTCTATAGCCATGGCCACCTTGTATAAGTCATCAATACATTGTATAAGTGGATATTAAATATAATGACACGTCTAATTAATTTATAGATAGAAAAGATTGACATACTTATTTTTTATTTTGTGTATAAAATTGAGAAGTATATATATTATTAATTTATATTATTTCCGTCTTTAAGGTCCCGTTTGTTTTTCGTTTTATTTTAACTTGTCTCGATTCAACTTATTTTGATTCATCTTGATTCATTTTGACTCAAAACATAACTTAACTCATATCAATTAACTATAGTTAAATATTTTATATTATTAACTACCATTATATATTTTAAAAATATTATAATATATATTCAACCACATACAACAAGCCTACCTACACTACATTTTTTCATATTATAATATATATTTAGCCATACCACAATCATCCACTAACTAATCAAATCAAATCAACTAAAATCAAGATCAATCATTCAAAATCACAATCAAACCCAATCGAATCGAGACGAGTCAAAACGAAATGAAAAAAAAAAAACGCATCTTAATTAATTGTCATTTTTTTTATATAAGATGGATAAAAAAAGTAACACCGAGGTATACATTGTTCTGCTACGCGTACGTTATTTTATTTATTATTGAAACATGATCTAATTCAAATCTTAAGCATTATTTTATATATTAGTGAAACAGGATTTAAATTCAAATGTTAAGCAAGTGTAAAAAATTGTTGGATAAATATGGCATCTAGATGCAATGACAATACTTTTCAAGTCTATATAGAATACATGATGCCGATGGTTTCAAACTTATCTAATCTTGCAACTATATTCAAAGATTCCACGTATGCTTTCAAACTTATCAATGATTATTTTTCTTTCATTAAATACTGTATCTTTTGCCAATTATAAACTTGGCATTATAACTAGAATTGAATATATATACTAAAACGAAATACACACAGTGATTGAATTTTTTTTTTATTCTTTTTTTTTTTATAATACAGTGATTGAATTTTCGATAATATATTAAGATGGATTAAGTTCTTTTTTTTTTTTTTCCTCACACCTGTAACTAATATATGAGAAAAATAATAAAATAGTATCAAGTGGAGTAACATATAACATTACTGATGGAAACTTTCCTATTTAAACAAATAAGCCAAATAATAGAGACCATCCCATCCCATGTCCGTTCCCAACCATTTTATATACTGATAATTAGAACGAAAGATTAGATTCGTGACGATCGGATGTGATGATATCAGGATAGATTAAAAGAAAATTAGAGACGATTCATAACTCAAATATCGCTTTGATCTTGCTAATTGCTAGCTATATGGCATATGCCGCCATCACAGAGACGAGCCAAAAAGATATATAATTCAATAGGCCGCAGCCACCACTGATGACCATTGTCCTTTCTAGCATATTTTAATTTAGGGGGTTGCTAAAGTTCGATAATTCAAACGTCGATCGTCATTTTTATCTTTGGTCAATATGCGTTCGTCATTTTTGTTTGAAGTTGCGACCAAACAAAAATTTGCTTGCCCGATCACCTCGAAGCTCAGTCTATAAATACCATTCATTTGAGTTCTCTAATCTCCTCACATCAAACACCATCATCTTTGCAATCAAATTACATCCGCTTTATCTCACATCAATTCTTAGTATCTTTTAGTTTTCTAAGAAAATTATGGGTGTTTTCACTTTCGAAAATGAGACCACTACTCCCATCGCTCCCACTAGAATGTTCAAAGCGATGGCCGTCGAAACCGATAAACTCTCAGCTAAGGTTGCACCTCAGATCATCAAAAGTACCGAGATCATCGAAGGTGATGGAGGAGCCGGAACCATTAAGAAGATTACTTTTCAAGAAGGTAACTAAAATCATTAATTATACTCACACAACAACAAAATACACGGATTTTGCCATTAATGAAGCTTTAAATAATTTCAACTAATTCAAGATGTAAAGTTTAGCGGTATCTTAAGTTACAACTAATTCAGAAAGTGATTAACATTAAAAGAAATTTTATTAATGAAAGTTAGAAATCGATGATCAATTATATATTTCATTTAATATGATGACAGGCCCAAAAGAAGGCTATATGAAGCATAGGATCGATTCAATTGATGAGGCTAATCTGACATACAACTATAGCGTAATCGAAGGAGATTTTATGAACGATAAGATTGAAAAAATATCTCACGAGAATAAGATTGTAGCTTCCCCTGATGGAGGTTCCATCTTGAAGTTGAAGACCACTATTTACACCGTTGATGGTGCTGATGTATCCGAAGATGTTTTGAAGGGCGGTCAAGCAAAGGGTGAAGGTATGTTCAAGGCCATTGAAGCTTATCTCTTGACCAATCCTAATGAATGCAACTAAACTATTCATCATTATTTATACATATATATAAATATATATATATTTTTGGTGTCTTAGTTGAGTGATACATGCAGTAAATTGGAGTATGTAGCCGTCTTTCATGTAATAAGTGCTTGTGGTTTGTAAGCACATGATGTAGCGATGAAGAATTCTAAATATACACCTATGTATTTTGTTCAATTTTCGTGGAATAAAATTATCTATACATGATAATGATTTTTCAATAAAAAAATAGGACATTAAATCTGGTTTTTTAAATAGACATGTGCTAAATCTGATTTTCTAAATTTATTTTTATTAAAAATGTGTTTGGTTAGATAAAATAGGATAATAGAAAAAAAAATTATTGAAACTTCTTTTGAAGATTATCTTCTAGTTTCAAAAATTTATTATCGGTTATAATAATTAACTAACAATATTTATGTATTAAAAAAAAAAAACTTCAATAACATGATACTAACCAAACACATCTTTAATATAAAAAATTTAAAAAAATCAAAATTATCACATGTCAATTTTTTATTCGTTGTTAGTTCCTAAACATCTTGTTTCCTAAGAGACAAGGTTTACCCTTTCTCAATTACTATTTCTTTTTTAATAATGTAAGCTCATTGTACATATATACTTGTGTTGGACGCGCAATTTTTAGGGTGATCAGGCTCTTTTAATGCTCTAAGTTTAATTTGGTCATCTCATTAATTAATTGCAGTCCAGTACTTGTAAGGTCTTCGGGAAGAATTTGCGAATCGACATATCAAATATATGGATATTGAATGATACCTAATTTATAGATAAAAAAAAGATTGACATGTTTTATTTTATGTGACAAAACTGAGAATTGTACTATTGCTCTAAGACCATCAAAGTTAAAAAATATATCATTGTTCTGCTACCATTTATAATATAAATGGCGAAACCGGATCTCTGATTCAAATCTTAAGCAAGTGTAAAAGTTTGTTGGATAAATATGAGGCATCTAGATGTGATGACAATACTTTTCAAGTCTATAGAATACATGATGCCGATGGTTTCAAACTTATCTAACCTTGCAACTATATTCAACGATTCCACGTATGCTTTCAAACTTATCTTAATATAATAAGATGGATTAAGATCTTTTTTTTTTTCACACATGTAACTAATATATGAGAAAAATAAGAAAATTGTATCAAGTGGAGTAACATATAGTAACGTTGCAGATGGAAAATTTCCTATTAAAACAAATAAGCCAAATAATAGAGAAGAACAATTAAAATGAAAGATCAGTCTCACGGCGATTGGATCTAAAATATCGAGGAGAACCCAAAAAATTAATAGAGACGATTCGTAAGCAAAGTATCGCTTTAATCTTGCTAATTGCCTAGATATGGCATATGCCGCCACAATAGAGACAAGCCAAAAAGAAAATTCAATTGGCTGCAGCCACCACCGATGACAAATGTCCTTTCTAGCATATTTTTAGAGGGTTGCTAGAGTTCGATAATTCAAACATCTTCGTCAGTTTTATTTTTGGTCAATATGTCTTCGTCATTTTTGTTTGAAGTTGCGACCAAACAAAGATTTGCTAGCTCGATCACCACGAAGCTCAGTCTATAGATACCATTCATTTGAGTTCTCTAATCTCCTCACATCAAAAACCATAATCTTTGCAATCAAATTACATCCTCTTTATCTCACATCAATTCTTAGTATCTTTTATTTTTTTAAGAAAATTATCATGGGTGTTTTCACTTTCGAAGATGCGACCACCGCTCCCATCGCACCCACTAGAATGTTCAAAGCAATGGCCGTCGAAACCGATAAACTCTCAGTTAAGATTGCACCTCAGATCATTTAAAGTATTGAGATCATCAAAAGTGATGGAGGAGCAGGAACCATTAAGAAAATTACTTTTCAAAAAGGTAATTAAATTCATTAATTATACTCACACAACAACAAATACACTGACTTTACAACTAATGAAGCTTTAAATAATTTCAACTAATTCAGAATGTTAAGTTCTCCCGTATCTTAAGTTTCAACTAATTCAGGAAGTAATTAACATTAGAAGAAATTTTGTTAATGAAAGTTAGAAGTTGATGATCAATTATATATTTCATTTAATGATGATGGGCTCAAAAGAAAGCTATATGAAGCATATGATCGATTCAATTGATAAGGATAATCTGATATAAAATTATAGTCTAATCGAAAGAGATTTTATGAACGACAAGATTTAGAAAATATCTAACGAGAACAAAATTATAACTTCTCCTGATGGAGGTTCATCTTGAAGATAAAGACCACTATTTACACCGTTGATGGTGCTGATGTACCCGAAGAGGCTATGAAGGCCGGTCAAACAAAGGGTGAAGGCATGGTTAAGACCTTTGAAGCTTGTGAATTCATAATCACGATTGAGGGATTGTCATTTTTTACTAATAAATAGTGTTGGTAAAATTGTATAATGTATGGTTTAGAAATAATTAAAAAGGCTAGAGGAGAATAATAACGATTAATGTAAAGATCGATGACATGGATTGATCAACGATCAGTATACTGAGAAGACAAATCACAAGAAGATCGGTGACATGGACGAACAGTTGGCTAGGATAGATCTACACAATTCAAAGGAAGCAAGTATTAAAAAGGAAACTAAATCGTATATATGTTGAAAGTAAAATATACTGATTCAGTTTCTTGATAATTAAGAAATTATATTTTGAAAGTAAAAGACGAGAATCATCATAATCGGATCAAATCGTATCATTCTCTTCATCAAGTCAAGGAGTGACGATCAAGGCACCATGCGAGTATAAATAAGAGATGGATTTTCACCTAAGGGTTTTTGCACAAACCGAGTACAAGGAGGAAGATAGACTGACGTCCATTCCACTCTACCTTTTAGTTTTGTTGCCATATATTATCCATATTCATAGAGTGGTGTGTAGAGATCGAGAGTACCAGCCGGTAAAGACTCGTTTGGTAGGATCCTAGGATAGGTCGGTCCTAGGTCTAGAATTTACATAGGATATAAGCGAATTACATCAATAGTCTTGACATGTGGCTTGTACATGCATCTGGGTAATTTGTGTCCTATTACTCTCCCCATTGTAAGTAACTTCTACCCGACCCTTTGGTCCGCGGACGTAGGTGTTGGCTATTTATCGCCGAACAGGGATATATCTTTAATTGAATAAATTTAAACAAAGTTCTTATTTGTTTCGTTTTGAATCTCTCGCGTTTAGTCTCTACTATTCTTGTTTTTGTTTAATCTATATTGTGCCAAAATCCAAAAATGTTTATAAGATCCAACAGTTTGATCTATTCTAAGAGAAAACCGTTCTATCCATCTAATCGTGTTTTACAAGTTTGGGCAAGTTTCTATTTGTTTCAACATTGTTAACACATCCACCAACTCGCAACAACTGGTTGAGTCGCTACTCGTTGAGGTGTTACATCTATTCGTTAAATCAACCTTCACGTTTACCTAGTATTCATTTGTTTGATTTGTTTGTAAGTCGCCAACCTCGACACCAGTCTAAGAGAGACTTATCTTTTATACGTCAGTTGTCTAAATCAGATTAACTCTAATCTGATTCATTCAGTTAAAATATCTAAGCCAGAAGCACACTTATTTAGAGAGATCTTTATCACAAACAGTTCACAGCACAAGCATCTCATTAGATCTTTAGATCATCGGATAGATTCACTCATCGATAACTGTTACTGACGTGTCTGATTCAGTATTTATTTAACTGAGTTAGATCTGAAGGTTCTGGTTCAGTAGCAACTCATCTGAATTAGATCAGATAGGCACGAATTCAGTATTCATAGACTGAGTTGGTTCGACTTGAAAGATACTAACTCAGGATATGTACGACCTAGTTAGTTCGAGACTTGGAGCGCTAAGTCACGATCATTACCGTCATCCGGAGGAAGGACTTAAGCGTCATCAACTTACTCAACTAAAGTGCATCAGCAGGAGCTTAGGATTCCACTCTAAATCTAGTTCGGTTCCTACAGAACTACCACTTATTTTATACTGCATTTAGTTTGTTTGTAAGTTGTAGGTATTTGTAAGTACTGGTTCAGTAGTGTCTGAACAAGTACTAGATTATCTTACACAATTTATTGTACTTTGAGTCATCCATTGATTATTAGTTATAAATTGTGTTTGGCATTCAGGTACTATTTTTCTTACAATTATAATACTTGAATGTTTTTCTAGTAGTTTAATTGTTTTAATAGTACTCTTTGTTTATCCGCTACTATTAGTATCTAGCTTAAGAATAAAATTTATATTTATGTTAAGTTTATTTTTAAGTAGATCATTTGTACATCTGATTGAATCATTTTGATAAAACCAAAATATATACAAGTGATTGTCATATTAGATTTGAGTTGTACCTTGTTAAATTACTTCTTGAGTAACTTAGTAAAAAAAATTAGGACTATCAAATTTTAAAACTTATCTCTTGACAAATCCTATAAATACAACTAAATTATTCATCATTATATATATATATTTGAATTGAGTGATACATACAGTAAATTGGAATATGTAACCGTCTTTCATGTAATAAGTGATTAGTTTGTAAGAACATGATTAAAAAAATGATTAAAAAAATAATGTAGTGATGAAAATTTCTAAATATACATCTTTATATTTTTTTGAATTTTCTTGAAATAAAATTATCTAAACATGATAATGATTTCTCAATTACTATTTCTTTCTTAATAATGTAATCTCATTGTGCGTACTTGTGTTGAACGCGCAATATAGAACGCAATTTTTAGGGTGATCAGGCTCTTTTAATGGTCTAAGTGTAATTTGGCCATCTCATTAATTAATTGCCACAATTATTTTTCATGGTACTCTTTTTATTTGTTGCAGAATTAAAATAATATTAAGAGCACAAAGTTTTTTACTCTCTCCAATTATCCTTACAGCCCGATAGTCGTGACACGAATCTCTCGTTCCAATTGAAGAATTAATCTCACGGCTGTCAATTTACTATGTCGAAACGCTCTAGCAAAATCAATATGAATAGTCTCTTTGGAAATATAAGATCATACTAATCCTTAATCATTTGTTTATGAATAGTCATCGGCTCAACGCGTACAATTGTGTGGCTCTCAATAACTTTACAAATCGGTGACCTGTCAACAAGCTTATAACTCAAAATTATATGATTCGCCTTAATAAGTTTATAACACGGCAAAAGAATATTCTCAAAAAAAAAAAAAAAAAACACGGCAAAAGAATTGCTACTCAGGGAAGCTCAAATAAGCCGACAACTCGGTTGCTGTTTAACAAGGTTGCAACTCGGTATTGTGAGGTTTCCAATAAGCCTACGACTCTGTGACCTTAAACAAGCTTACAACTCGAAATTTTATGATTCTCTAAAAGCCTACAGCTGGCAAAAGAATTGCTACTTGGGATAGTCGAATAAGCCTACAACTCAGGACCTCTCAACAAACTTACAATTTTGAATGCTAGTTGTTATTATCTTCATGCTATCATATTCTCAACAAGGTGGGTTTCTTCTAGAATATCTTCAATAATGTTCAACATCTTCATCGATTGGCCCAGCTTGTACCACCTTGTTCCCAGGCTCGGCCTGTAAGCATGTGCACTATGAGCATTTGCACAGGGCGCCAATGTTTTGGGGCCCATAATTTACTTGTTTTCTTTGGTAGCCAATACGATTGCTTATATAGGGAAATTTTATATAAGGGAAATCATTGACGCACAAAAAATAGGGTGACATGTGGTTTTTGAAGCACCATAGATTTATAATGTAGGCGTCATGTATTTGTGTCATGGACCGTTGGATTCCTACAAGTATTATTAGAGAGAGATCCAGATGAACTTTGATTTGATGGAGCCAAATGTCACTTTACATATTATTGGGACCCATAATTAATTATTATAAACGTAAGTTGATATACTAGTTTTCTTTTACAAATTTTAACACCAAAAAAGTTTTAAAGGCTACATATTGATTGAATTATTGATGTTGCTTCAATATTTGTTTGCTTCAAGTAAATTTTCTTCAATAACATGAGCAAAATTTGTTTGATTTGAGAATTTGATTGACAAATTTTCTTCAAAAAATTCTCGAAAGAAAAAAGAAATTTAGCGTTAAGGGCCATATTTTAGTTTCGCCCAGGACCTCCAAAATGTCGGAGACTGCCCTGCTTGTTCCTGCATGAAGAGAAGAACTTAGCTAAGAAAATAAGATTAAGATAAAGAATTAAAGCTAGGTGCACAACCAAATGAAACCGGCATTATCAAAAAGGTGGTCTGGCTTTAAGAACTTTGGAGAGCAGAAAAAGGGATCCACATTCGAATTGCGGTGGCGGCTGGAGGGCAACCTGCGAATATATTCAAATTAACACTGCCTCCTAGTTGTACAAGGAGCTATCCATAGTCTAGCAACCTTATAAATAGCATGTCAATTAATTTCTCATTTATATTATGAGAATGATACATTTTTTACGAATTCTTCCTGGCACAGGCTCAGACTTGGTTAACCCTACAACTCGGCGAAAGAATGATTACTTGGAAGGTCGAAGAAGCCTAAAACTTGGTGACCTTTCAACATGCTACAACTCGGAATTGTGTGGATATCAATAACCCTACATCTCAGTGACCTGTCAACAAGTTTACTACTCGAAATTATATGACTCTCAATAATCCTACAACTCGGCTAAAGAATTGTTACTCGGGAAGATCGAAGAATCCTACAACTCGGTGTCGTCTCAAGAAGCGTACAACTCAGAATCGTATGGCTCTCAATAAGCCTACGACTCGGAATGGTATAGCTCTCAACAAGCTTACAACTCGAGAACCTCAAATAAGCCTACCACTTGGTGATCTCTCAACAAGGCTACAACCCCGAATTGTCTGCTCTAAATAACCTTACAACTCGGCAAAAGAATTGCTACCGGGAAGGTCGAAGAAGCCTACAACTCGGTGACATAACCTTACAATTAGGTGACCTGTAAACAAGCTTACAATTCGAAATTATATGACTCTGAATAATCCTACAACAAGGTAAAAGAATTGCTACCCCGGGATACTCGAATAAGCCTACAACTATTAGTTGTAGGCTTATTCGAGTATCCCGGGTAGCAATTCTTTTTGCCGGTTGTAGGCTTTTTGAGAATCATAAAATTTTGAGTCGTAAGCTTGTTTAGGTCACCGAGTCCTTATAACTCAAGTGAAGTAGGTGAATTAATTGTAGGCGATGAGCCGACGTCTATTCATAAAAAACTAAGGATTAATATGATCTTATATATCCACAAAGACTATTCATATTGTAGATTTTGCTATAGTTTTTCGACATAATTAATTGATAACTTTGTGCTCTTAATGTTATTTTTAATTCTACAAAACATAAAAAAGAGGACCATGAAAAATATTTGTGGCAAATAATTATGAGATGCCCAAATTAAACTTAGACCATTAAAATGTTGTTTTGAATTGTTCCTAAAATTCTGCAATTATGAAATTGATTAAGTCCATGATTTCAAACATGATGAACAAATCTTACTTGAAGATGAAGAAAAATTTGAAAAGAATGTCATTGTTGAAGAAGAGATGTGGAATGATGTTTATAAATCTTAATAATATTTTAAAAGGAAACAAAAAGCTATTTGAAGGGATCAAATCGAGCTGTATTGATCCTGAAACTGCAGAAAAATTTGTCTCAGACCAAAACATCTATATTTCTAATGATATGTTAGAATGGACTCAAACTTGCACAGAAGTTGTAAAATAGCATTTCAAACATGTTTGTGAAAGAAAAATGCAGAAATATCTCATATGCAGAATTTAACCTCACAACTTGTTGGTTTTGTCACTTTGAAGAACTCAAATGGTATTTTCTGATTTCTTCCTTCAAAATGGGTGTTGTATGCTGCATTTAGGTCCTATATGAATTTTATTAAGTGTTTTGATGGTTGCATTCAAGTTATAGCAATCAGAAATGAAAAATTCATTTTGATGGTCACTTTTGAAGGTATTTTGAGCTTAAAGGGTGATTTTCGGTTTTCTTTGGGAGTTGGCTGATTAATTGTTACAAATAAGTCATGAATGTTGGTTTCAAGATGAACAGACAGTTGCATTGGAGTTTACTTGGCCAGAGATGAAATTTGCTCCTCAAAAGTTCAAATTCAAACATTTATTATATGGTTTTACTATTTACTGCTAAATAAAGGTTAAATGCAAGTATTCTCTGAAAAGAATATTGTAACTTGCCTCTCACAAGAACATATTGTCTCCTCTCCTTCCCCCTCCACGCCCCTCCTTCGTCGGTGGGGAGGGCCCTTTTCCAACTATACCTTTTTATTCCTCTCTTGATGCCTTCCTCATCAGATCTGATCCTTCTTCCCTACACCCCACCCCCCCCCAACGCTTCTCTTCTCTCTGCTCTTGTGTTTGCCTTACAGACAAGGCGAGATGTTATTTGGTCTGGCGGCCAAAACTGCATTTTTCGGGCTTAGTGGGTACTAATTTGGCTCTGTCAGTGCATGTGGATGGATTTTCGGGGCATGGATTCTCTTCCTCCTTCAAATCGGCCAGAGCACCATCTTCTTGTTGCGCCGCCTCTGTCGCTCCCGTTGCTTTACTAAGTCAGTGGTATTGTCTGGGCTCTATTGTCGTTGTCACCATCGTAGCTCTCCCTCTGATGGACCTCTCTCCGCTCCGCTGAAGGTGCTTCTCCTCTCCAGCTATCTCTTTCGATGGCTCTCTCTCTTCCCCTAGGCGAGTCTCTCTCCATGTTGATCTCTCTCCGTCGGTGCTTCTCCTCTTCCTCTTCAGTCCTCCCTCCGGCTACGGCCTGCGTGTGTTGCTCTTCCTCCTTGTCAAATCGGCTTCACCGCTGCTAAAGCTCCGCCAGCATCAAGTTAGTTGTAGTCGCCCTCTTCATAGTGAACTTAGGGTTTTATGTATGGGCCTATGTTGGACCCAATTTGGGCCTAAATCTTCTTGAGCCCAATCTCTTAGGTTTTAATTTTAGGCCTAACTGTTGGGTTCTACGTTGGGTTTGGTGGCAGTTGTTTTTGCCGCATCCTTAATTTAGCGAATTTTATTTTTATTTCGTGTTCTTAGCTAATATCTGATGAAAATATATTGGTCTAGGCCTATCATTTGTGATAGTATCGATATTGATATTAGTTAATTTCACGAACTCAAAATTCTCATAATTTTGGTTAAAATCTAACGCTTAGTTGTTTAAGAATTGCCGTCTATGACAGTATCAACTATTCAGATAATTATGTTTGTGAAAAATATGGATGTTGAGTATGGCCATAGTTTTATGTCTTTGACAAAAAGGTTTTAGTCCATGATGTTTGTGTGTTCTTCATCCTTTTTCGACATAATTAGGATCCCTATGCAGAACTTCATGTTTAATTGCCGAAATTCGACCTCTGCTATATTTTTGAATTCTCTTTTTATTAATGAAATAAAATACATTACCAAAAAAGTTAAATGCCAATACGGTTTCTCTGCTTTTTTCACTATGGTGAAGTTTCTGTTTTGTGTTAGCCAATGAAAGCAAAGCACTAACGTTAAGGTGATTGGCACACTTGTCTTGCCATTATTTGTTATTTTAGTATTTGGTGAGTAAGTAAAGATCTTTTATATATATATATATTTGTATGTATGTATATAATAGGTATGGGAGAAAAGGTTGAATGAGAGATAATATTCCATTTCAAATTTTATTTTTTGCAAATTTAGATTAGTTCAAATGAGAAAAATTTGATTTCATGTTTTTAATTTTCAGTATTGAAAAAGAAAAAATATTTATTTTTTCAATTTCATAGTTCTTTTTCTTTTATTAAGAGAAATGATGTTTTCTATTTTTCTTCCTGGTTCGGACATTAGAGTTGTTGCTTCACCTGTGTTGGGAGTTCTGATCCGTCCTAATTAAAGAGCTAGACTGACCACCCTAAAAATAGCTTGATCACTAGGGGTGGGCATCGGTTCGGTTTCAGTTAAAACTGAGCATAACCGAACCGAAAACCGAAATGCCATTTTTCCACAACCGAAACCGATTCGATAAGTCTTCACTTCAGTTTCGGTTCGGTTTCGGTTTAACCGATTAACACCAATAAAAATTATTGATAGAAATTAGGGACCTTATTGAAACAAAAAATTATATAAGGACCTGTAAAAAAGAAAAAAAAACACTCCAAAATTGACAGATGTATCTCTTCTATACCGAAATCAACAATTTCATAAAGACTTTTTTTCTTTTTATAATTTCATAAAGACTTCATCTTTTTCTCTTGTCACGACGAGTCAAAGATTTTATCTTCTCCTCCCTCTACACTTCCATCTACGCTCTTCTTTCAACAATTGGAGAAGTGAACCCAGATCTAATTTGTGATTGAGACTTGAGAGGGAGGTGACGAACTTTTTTGGTGGTGGAGTGATCGAAGAGTTGCAACGAAGCTTCTGGTGATGGAGTGATCGAAGACGGCGAAGGGGTCGGGTTGTTCTAATAGATCGAGAAAATTTTCGTCGAATAAGAAAGAGGAGTGGAGGTCGTGGTGTTGGATGGATCTAAGAGAGACGTTTTGGATCTTAATTAGATTTGAACTTGTTTGGTTTGTATTAGATTAGATCTGTACTAATTAGGGGTTTTTTTTTAAATATCGGTTTTCGGTTTAACCGTCGCTTAACCAAAAACCGAACCAAAAAAAATCGAAAACCCAAACTTACACAACCGAAACCGAAATTGCTATCGGTGTGATCGGTTCGGTATTATCGGTTCGGTTTCGGTTTGATTATCGGTTCGGTCCGGTTTGTGTACAAGCCAACTGATCACCCTAAAAATTGTGTTATGTTAATTGCGTCCAACACAAGTACGTACAATGAGCTTACATTATTAAGAAAAAATAGTAATTGAAAAACATTATCATGTATAGGTAATTATATTCCAGAAAATTTCAACAAAATATAAAGGTATATATTTAAAATTCTTCATCACTACATCATGTGCTTACAAATCACAAGCACTTATTACATGAAATACGGTCACTCCAATTTATTATATATATGTATCACTCAACTCACACACACAATATATATATATATATATAATAAATAATAGTTTAGTTGCATTCATTAGGATTGGCCAAGAGATAAGCTTCAATGGCCTTGAACATGCCTTCACCCTTTGCTTGACCGCCCTTCAAAACATCTTCGGATACATCAGCACCATCAACGGTGTAAATAGTGGTCTTCAACTTCAAGATGGAACCTCCATCAGGGGAAGCTACAATCTTATTCTCGTGAGATATTTTTTCAATCTTGTCGTTCATAAAATCTCCTTCGATTACGCTATAGTTGTATGTCAGATTAGCCTCATCAATTGAATCGATCCTATGCTTCATATAGCCTTCTTTTGGGCCTGTCATCATATTAAATGAAATATATAATTGATCATCGATTTCTAACTTTCATTAATAAAATTTCTTTTAATGTTAATCACTTTCTGAATTAGTTGTAACTTAAGATACCGCTAAACTTTACATCTTGAATTAGTTGAAATTATTTAAAGCTTCATTAATGGCAAAATCCGTGTATTTTGTTGTTGTGTGAGTATAATTAATGATTTTTAGTTACCTTCTTGAAAAGTAATCTTCTTAATGGTTCCGGCTCCTCCATCACCTTCGATGATCTCGGTACTTTTGATGATCTGAGGTGCAACCTTAGCTGAGAGTTTATCGGTTTCGACGGCCATCGCTTTGAACATTCTAGTGGGAGCGATGGGAGTAGTGGTCTCATTTTCGAAAGTGAAAACACCCATAATTTTCTTAGAAAATAAAAGATACTAAGAATTGATGTGAGATAAAGCGGATGTAATTTGATTGCAAAGATGATGGTGTTTGATGTGAGGAGATTAGAGAACTCAAATGAATGGTATTTATAGACTGAGCTTCGAGGTGATCGGGCAAGCAAATTTTTGTTTGGTCGCAACTTCAAACAAAAATGACGAACGCATATTGACCAAAGATAAAAATGACGATCGACGTTTGAATTATCGAACTTTAGCAACCCCCTAAATTAAAATATGCTAGAAAGGACAATGGTCATCAGTGGTGGCTGCGGCCTATTGAATTATATATCTTTTTGGCTTGTCTCTGTGATGGCGGCATATGCCATATAGCTAGCAATTAGCAAGATCAAAGCGATATTTGAGTTATGAATCGTCTCTAATTTTCTTTTAATCTATCCTGATATCATCACATCCGATCGTCACGAAACTAATCTCTCGTTCCAATTATCAGCGCACAAAATGATAGAAAACGGCCAGAAAGATGTTATTTTCTTATTTTTTCTCATATATTAGTTACAGGTGTGAACGAAAAAAAGAACTTAATCATTCTTATTATATTATCGAAAATTCAATCACCTGTATTATAAAAAATAAAAAAATCACTGTGTATTTCGTTTTGGTTTAAATATTCAATTCTAGTTATAATTCCAAGTTTATAATTGGCGAAAGATACAATATTTAATGATAGAAAAAAGTCGTCGATAAGTTTGAAAGCATATACGTGGAATCGTTGAATGTAGTTGCAAGGTTAGATAAGTTGAAACCATCGGCATCATGTATTCTATAGACTTGAAAAGTATTGTCATCACATCTAGATGCCCCATACTTATCCAACAATTTTTACACTCTTTGATGGATCTTTTATTATCAAATTCATCTGTTTATCAGCTTAGATGTATCGTAGATTAATTAGGCTTTTTTTGTAGTTTTCTACGTTTGTTGGATCCTGAATATAATTTTTCGTCGTTATAAATGAAGCTTTAAAAGTGAGTCATCGTTAATTTAATTTTTTATTTGAAAAGAGGAGATGTTCTATTCATGCAAGTAGCACGATTAAATTCACCCCAACTCTTCGTGGCTTTATTTCGGCCGACTTACATTTCCTGATCATATGAGCACATGTAATAAGGTTTTCAATTCTTAGTGGATTAATAAAGGGAGTGATTATAATATTTTTTAAGTCTCCCCCGTATCCTCACCGCCGACAGCAGTGATATAATATGACACAAAATACATTTTAGAATTTTATACAAAGTCACAAGTAAGTACATAGTGCTTAAATTGATGCGCACAGTACAATATCACAAATTAAAGTACTAGAGAAAACAAATTCAATGACTAGTAAGGTTTAGATTCTATACAATCCTACATCATCTCCCTGAAGCACTTTTGAAAATTTGAATCCACTAAGCCTCTTTCTAACTCGGAGAAAGTAATCGAATTTATAACCACAAAGAATAAAACCACTCTGAGCCTGTGCCAGTAAGAATTCGTCAAAAAAAAAATGTACTATTAATTCTCATTTTGTAAATGAGAAATTAAATGATGACATGCTATTTGTAACGCTGCTAGACTATGGATAGCTCCTTATACAACTGGAGGATGTTAATTTGAATATATTTGCAACAGCCATTGCAGTTTGATTGTGGATCCCTTTTTCTGCTCTCTGAAGTTCTTAAAGCCATACCCTCTTTGTGGTAATGCCGATTTCATTTGGTTGTGCACCTAGCTTAATTCTTTATCTTAATCTCATTTTTATAACTAAGTTATTCTCTTCATGAAGGAACAAGGTGGTGCAAGATGAGTCAATCGATGAAGATGTTGAATATTATTGAAGATATTCTAGAAGAAACTGATAAAGAACCACCTTGTTGAGAATATGCTAGCATGAAGATAATTACAGCTTGCTTTCCAAATTGTAAGTTTGTTGAGAGCTCCCGAGTTGTAGGCTTATTCGTGTATCCCTAGTAGCAATTCTTTTGCCGGCAGTAGGCTTTTAGAGAATCATAAAATTTCGAGTTGTAAGCTTGTTTAAGGTCACAGAGTCGTAGGCTTATTGAAAACCTCACAATACCGAGTTGTAACCTTGTTGAACGGAAACCGAGTTGTCGGCTTATTCGAACTTCCCGAGTAGCAATTCTTTTGCCGTGTTGTAAGCTTATTAAGAGTCATATAATTTCGAGTTATAAGCTTGTTGACAGGTCACTGATTTGTAATGTTATTGAGAGCCACACAATTGTAGGCGATGAGCCGATGACTATTCATAAACAACAAAGGATTAATATGACCTTATACATATATCCAAAGAGACTATTCATATTGAATTTGCTAGAGTTTTTCGATATAATCAATTGACAACTTTGTGCTTTTAATGTTATTTTAATTCTGTGAACAATAAAAAGAGGACCATGAAAAATAACTGTTGCAATTAATTAATGAGATGATCAAAATTAAACTTAGACCATTAAAAGAGCCTGATCACCCTAAAAATTGCGCTCTATTGGGCGTCCAACACAAACATGTACAATGAGCTTACATTATTACATTATTAAGAAAGAAATAGTAATTGAGAAAGGAAAAAACGTGTTTCCTACCTAAGTAAAAGGTTTAAGAACCAACAACGAATAAGAAATGAAATGGATATATGGTAGATTTGATTTTTAAATTTATTTATATCAAGAATGTGTTTGGTTAATAACGCGTTATTGAGGAATTTTTTTTTTTAATACATAAATATTGTGAATTAATTATTATACTTTATAATAAATTTTTGTGGATAATCATCAAAAGCAATTTTTGGATAATGATCAAAAGTAGTTTTAATATAATTTTTTTAATATCCTACTTTATCTAATCAAAACATCTTGAGCATAAATAAATTTAAAAAATCAAATTTAGCACATGTCTATCTAAAACATCAGATTTAATGTCCTATTTTGCCATTGAAAAATCATTATCATGTATTGATAATTTTATTCCAAGAAAATTCAACAAAATATAAAGGTGTATATTTAGAATTTTTCATCATTACGTCATGTGCTTACAAATCATAAGTACTTATTACAGGAAAGACGGCTGCATACTCCAACTCAGACACCAAAATAAATATATATATATATATAATGAAGAACGGTTTAGTTGCATTCATTAGGATTTGCCAAGAGATAACTTTCAATGGCCTTAAACATGTCTTCTCCTTTTGCTTGACCGCCCTTCATAGCCTCTTCGGGTACATCAGCACCATCAACAGTGTAAATAGTGGTCTTCATCTTCAAGATGGAACCTCCATCAGGGGAAGCTACGATCTTGTTCTCGTGAGATATTTTCTCAATCTTATCATTCATAAAATCTCCTTCGATTACGCTATAGTTGTATGTCAGATTATCTTTATCAATAGAATCGATCCTGTGCTTCATATAGCCTTTTTTTGGGCCTGTCATTATTAAATGAAATATATAATTGATCATCAACTTCTAACTTCCATTAATAAAATTTCTTTTAATATTAATTACTTCCTGAATTAGTTGAAACTTAACTTACGGAAAAAACTTAACATCTTGAATTAGTTAAAAATTATTTAAAGCTTCATTAATTGTAAAGTCGGTATATTTGTTGTTGTGTGAGTATAATTAATGAATTTAATTACCTTCTTGAAAAGTAATCTTCTTAATGGTTCCGGCTCCTCCATCACCTTCGATGATCTCGATATTTTTGATGATCTGAGGTGCAACTTTAGCTGAAAGTTTATCGGTTTCGACGGCCATTGCTTTGAACATTCTAGTGGGTGCGATGGGAGTAGTGGTCTCATCTTCGAAAGTGAAAACGCCCATGATAATTTTCTTAGAAAAATAAAAGATACTAAGAATTGATGTGAGATAAAGAGGATGTAATTTGACTGCAAAGATGATGGTGTTTGATGTGAGGAGATTAGAGAACTCAAATGAATGGTATTTATAGACTGAGCTTCGAGGTGATCGAGCTAGCAAATTTTTGTTTGGTCGCAACATCAAACAAAAATGACGAAGACATATTGACCAAAAATAAAAATGACGAAAACGATTGAATTATCGAACTTTAGCAACCCTCTACAAATATGCCAGAAAGGGCAATGGTCATCGGTGGAGGCTGCAGCTAATTGAATTTTCTTTTTGGCTTGTCTCTATGATGGCGGCATATGCCTTATTATAGGCAATTAGCAAGATTAAAGCCATACTTTGCTTATGAATCGTCTCTATTAATTTTTTAGGTTCTCCTCGATATCTTACATCCAACCGTCGTGAGATTATCTCTCGTTTTAATTATCAGTGCACAACGGCTGTAAAGATCGTCTCTATTATTTGGCTTATTTGTTTAAATAGGAAATTTTCCATCTGTAATGTTACTATAAGTTACTCCACTGATACAATTTTCTTATTTTTCTCATATATTAGTTACATGTGTGATGAAAAAAAAAAAAAAAAAAAAAAAAAAAAAAATCTTAATCCATCTTATTATATTAAGATAAGTTTGAAAGCAAACGTGGAATCGTTGAATATAGTTGCAAGATTAGATAAGTTTGAAACCATCGGCATTATATATTCTATAGACTTGAAAAGTATTGTCATCACATCTAGATGCCTCATATTTATCCAACAAATTTTTACACTTGCTTAAGATTTGAATTAGATCCGGTTTCGCCATTTATAAAATAAGGTGTTGCGGAACAATGATATATTTTTTAAATTTTGATGGTCTTAGAGCAATAGTACAATTCTCAATTTTATCACATAAAATAAAATATGTCAATCTTTTTTTTTTTATCTATAAATTAGGTGTGTCATTCAATATCCATATATTTGATATGTCGATGACTAATATATGGTGCTCATGACTTTAAACTCTTTGGTGGATTCTTTATAATCAAATTAATCTGTTTATCAGCTTTGATGCATCGAAGATTAGGGTTTTATTTTTTTTTATTAGTTTTCTACTATCTCCATTTCAAAATATTGCATGTAAAAATTTATATCTATTTTGGAACGGAGAGAGTATTTTTTGGATCTGAATATAATTTTTAGTCGTTATAAATGAAGCTTTAAAAGTGAGTCATCACTGATTTAATTTTTTATTTGAAAGAGGAGCCGTTCTATTCATGCGAGTAGCACGATTACAATCACCACAACATTGCAAGCTTTTCGTGGCTTCATTTCGGCCCTTACATTTCCTGATCATATGAGTACATGTAATAAGGTTTTCTATTCTTATTGGGGAGTTGTTTGTGGACTGGATTTATTTAATTCCGAAATATAATCCACAATCTGTGATGGTGAAACTTATTTAAGACCGAAGGGTCGCAACTCGCAAGTACTCGTAATTTACTCATTTAATTGTGGCTTATATGTGCGCTTATTTATTCATATTCCTTCACTTAATGGAATCTCCAACTGATAAGGAGGTTAAATTGGCAATTATATGTATGTGTCGTGCTTAATAACCAACCTATTTATTCATTCATATATTGAGAACAATGAGGTGAATAACATGTAGAAGTAGGTGTCGACTGTGGTTGTTTCACCAACTCTGCAACAATGGAGATGATAGCGAATTTAATGGCTTCCGTGGCAAGAAAGAACAAGCCAAGGAAAAAAAAGTGTGTTCTAAGGGCTGAGATTGTGAATGTTGTGGCCAAGAAAATGTTGAGAACTCTTATTAGTGAGTTCTTAGACTCTGATACAAGTAATGGGGATCGAGATTATCCAGTCCAAATGAAGACTAGCAGGCTGGAGAATGAGAGTGGAGCTGAAATGATAACAGGGACTTAATTGTGCCTGATACAAAGTATGTGGATGTTGTAGAAGTCTTTGAGAAGAGCTTAATATACAAAGTAATTGACGGATCGGCTCGAGGAAACTCAAACCAAATACATGAAATTGACGGAAAAGATCGAATAATCGACGGAAACGTGATTGATTCGATCTTAAAAATTGACCCTCTCGAAAATACACAAGTAATTGACAGAGATTGTCAAGGAAACTCGAAACAATCAAAAGTAATTGACGGAAAAAATCGAACATTCGATGAAAACGTGATTGATTCGATCTTCAAACTTGACCCACTCGAAAATGAACAAGTAATTGATGGAAGGTCTCGAGGAAACACAAACCTATCAAAAGAAATTGACGAAAAAGAACGAATTATCGATGGAAACGTGATTAATATTCGTCTCTTACAATTGGAAAAAGGGGAAATCTCAAGGTAATTGACGGATGGGTTCATAATCAATTGAACCGAACTAATAAAATTGACGGAATGAAACGAGCAATTGGCGGAAACGCTGGTTACTCGATTCAAAACAACGTGTTTAAGGAAAAAGTAAATCCCAAATCTCAAGACTAGAGATTTTACTGAAAAGAAATGACGAAAATGACTTTTACCACAATACCCAAATTCGTAAGAATTAGGAAAGAAATAGTAATTGAGAAATCATTATCATGTATAGATAATTTATTCCAAGAAAATTTAACAAAATATATAAAGGTGTACATTTAGAATACTTCATCACCACATCATGTACTTACAAACTACAAGCACTTATTACATGAAAAGACGGCTACATACTCCAATTTATTGCATGTATCACTCAATTCAGACACCAAAATAAAGAAATATATATATAATGAATAATAGTTTAGTTGCATTCATTAGGATTGGCCAAGAGATAAGCTTCAGTGGCCTTAAACATGCCTTCGCCTTTTGTTTGACCGGCCTTCAAAACATCTTCAGATACATCAGCACCATCAACAGTGTAAATAATGGTCTTCAACTTCAAGATGGAACCTCCATCAGGGGAAGCTACAATCTTGTTCTCGTGAGATATTTTCTCAATCTTGTCGTTCATGAAATCTCCTTCGATTATGCTATAGTTGTATGTCAAATTACCCTTATCAATAGAATCGATCTTATGCTTCATATAGCCTTCTTTTGGGCCTGTCATCATTAAATGAAATATATAATTGATATAAACTTCTAACTTTCATTAACAAAAATTTTTCTAATGTTTAACATTACTTCTTGAATTAGTTGAAACTTAAGATACGGCCAAAACTTAACATCCTGAATTAGTGGAAATTATTTAAAGCTTCATTAATTGTAAAATCAGCGTATTTATTGTTGTGTGAGTATATTTAATTAATGAATTTAGTTACCTTCTTGAAAAATAATTTTTTTAATGGTTCCGGCTCCTCCATCTCCTTCGATGATCTCGACCTTTTTGATGATTTGAGGTGCAATTTTAGCTGAGAGTTTATCGGTTTCGACGGCCATCGCTTTGAATATTCTAGTGGGAGCGATGGGAGTAATGGTCTCATTTTCGAAAGTGAAAACACCCATGATTTTCTTAAAAAAATAAAAGATACTAAAAATTGATGTGAGATAAAAAGGATATAATTTGATTACAAAGATGATGGTGTTTGATGTGAGGAGATTAGAGAACTCAAATGAATGGCATTTATAGACTAAGCTTCGAGGTGATCGAGCAAGCAAATTTTTGTTTGATCGCAACTTCAAACAAAAATGACGAACACTTATTGACCAAAAATAAAAATGACGAAATCTAAAAATATGCTAGAAAGGACAATGGTCATCAGTGGTGGCTGAGACCAATTGAATTTTCTTTTTGGCTTGGCTCTATGATGGTGGCATATATGCCATATAGCTAGCAATTAGCAAGATCAAAGCGATACTATTTTCTTATTTGTTTAAATCGTCTCTACTTTTTGGCTTTCTTGTTTAAATAGAAAATTTCCATCAGTAATTTTATAAGTTAGTTTTTTTTTTACTCCACTTGATACTATTTTTTTATTTTTCTCATATTATATTGTATTAGTTACAGGTCATGTGAAAAAAAGAACTTAATGCATCTCATTAGTTCCTATCTTCGTATCAAAATACATGATATATTAAATTTTTAAATTTATATATAAATATGAGTTTAGTGAAAATTAGTGATTAAATATATGAAATATGAGTGAATTTAAAAATTTTAAATATGTTATTGAAAATTCAATCGCTCCGTATATTTCGTTGTAGTTTAAAATAATTTTTTTGGAGGAATGTAGTTTATTTATTCAATCCTAGTTATAATGCCAAATTTATAATCGGTGGAAGATATCAAAATTCAAAGGAAAAAAAATCATCGATAAGTTTGAAAGCATACGTACGTGGAATCGTTTAATATAGTTGCAAGGTTATATAAGTTGAAACCATATCGGCATCATGTATTCTATAGACATTTTTTTTTTCTTTTGACAATCGTATTGTATAGACTTGAAAAGTGTTGTCATAATGTCATTACATCTAGAAGCCATATTTACTCCAACAATTTTTTTGACTTGCCTGAGATCTAATATATAGAATAACTGTAGTAAGAACAATGATATATATATATATATATGTGTTTTGTTTTGATGGTATTAGAAGTTAGAACAATAATATATTGATGGTCTTATAACAATAATATACTTCTCGTCAATCAAGACGTGACCTAATAGTTAGATATTTCCTCCATCGTCAGGTCATGGATTCGACACGTAGGGGAGCGAATTTTGATGGATAATATAGTTATATAAGGGATTTATCAAAAATAATAATAATATTAGTACTTCTCAATTTTGAAGAAGATAAATATATCAATCTTTTATATCGATAAATTAGGCGTGTCATTCAATATCCACATATACAATATATTGATGACTAATACAAGGTGCCCATGGCTCAAACTGTTTGTTGGGTCCTTTATTATCAAATTGGGGGCTTATTAGACTTGTCGTAGATCAGGCTTTTTTTTAGCGTAATGAACTCCAATATTTGGTAGGGCATGAGATATTGAATTATATAAACGAGTTAGGCAATTACACAAGATTAAGAAAAGCTATCCTACAATCAATCATGAATACAAACCTAATAAACCGACAACAAATTGCTTCACAAGCAGAGTGCTACGAGAGAATCCACAATATTGGGTGTGAGCGTCACAACAAGCTGCATCTTCTTTAATGACAGGAAATCGATTAACATTGAAAGAGATTATCGCAATAATACCTTAGAGGTCGAACACTCTTTGATCGGATGCAATGAGACAATGTACTGAGCGCAATACGAAACCAAAGCTAGTCATCCCTTCGCTGAATCAAGCTTGATGAAATTCTTCGAGTGCGAAGAAACTGAGTCTAACTTGCTAAGGAAATAAAACCAAGTAACTCATAAAACTCTATTTTTGTATAGACTTTTTTGTTTTGACAATCGTATTCTATAGACTTGAAAAACAATTGTCATCACATCTACATGCCACATTTATCCAACAAATTTTAAGACTTGCTTAAGATTAGAGAATAACAGTATAGCAACATAATAAAGCTCTAACATGCTAATAGTGTAAATCATTGTAGCTAATTGTAAATTATTATTGTTCAAAAAAAAAGTTTCCATTATGACTGCTCATTGAAACTCATTGAATCTCATCTAAAATTTAACATCGCCAATTCTCTTCGGTTCGACTTCACATACTCACTCTCCACTCCCATGCACAGAGCTTCTGCCAAAATCGGAGCGGCTCGCTCATGGCGATCGACGCTGCTGGCTCGGCTTACAAGTACTCACTTCTCACTCCCTGGATTTCTATTATGAGGTCATTTCTATTATACTCTGTTGATCAAATTTCATTATGTGAATTGACTTAGCTCGAGCCGCTATTTGTTTGTTGTTTATTGAGCTGTGGGTAATAACTATGCGAATTCCTTTTTACAGGTATAGCTGTTTTGATGATGCATGAAAGCTGTTTGATAAAATGCCAAAGAGAAATCCCAAATCTATATGAAGTGTGAGTTTCTCATGTAGTTGAAATTTTATTAGTTATTGAGGTGCGATATACTTCATAATAGTTTATTTGGCTTTTGCTTTATCATCTGAATATGAAAACATTTGATTTGTGCTAAATCTTTGGTTGTGAAAAATAGGAATCTAGAATATCATATCAATTCTTGATGACAATTGATAACTCTTGAGCATGTTCTTGAACCTTATTGATACTAAGATGAGGTATTTAGAGTTAATTTTCTTTAATTTTATTGCCATGTCCAAAATATAAAATTTCCTTTTACAAAGTAGTAGAAAGTTTTAATCAGGGCATCGATAGGTCACTATCCATCTCCAATGCTTCTCTGGTGATCTGAATGAGATGTTTACTCAAGTTTTTCGTATGTTATGGTTATCATTGTGTCACTTTTAAATTATCCTTTGTCGGAGCCTATTATATTCGCATTTCTACTTTTGAATTGTACTTTCTTCTTGGCATGCAATTCGAAAGTGAGTTTGTATGTGGCTAGGGAGAAGAATGACTCTAAAAATCACTCAGCATACTTTTATAAATTTAGAGCAATAGCTTGTATGAAGTGTAGGGAAGCTTACATACCAAGTTCATTCAATCAATATACAACTCAAATATTGCTTCAAAAATTTTTGCAGTTTGCCATACCCTGAATTTCTTCATCTGTTATTTTATAGGAAAATATACATACTAACATGAGAGCAATGGAAGATATTCTTCATAAATACCTTCTGAAGTGTAGCTAAATAGTTCTCAAATTGCATTATACGTTTCACTAAAGAATTTTATTTTGATTAACTCTTATATTTTGATTGCGGGCACTACTTCACTATTCCATGTACATCACTAAGGTCGGTTATGAACCAGATTTGCGAGATGAATCGAACACAAATAAGATCATTGCCATGATGGTATTGAAATTTCAAGAATTTGTAAGATTGTATTCCAATTAAAGGCTTCTACTCCTTTTTGTGATTTTAGGGCCTAAAAAATTTTCTATTCTCTAATCTCTATGTTTTCCTCTTTGTTACCTTTTGTTTTTTGATTTGGTGTTGATTTTTCCGTCTGATTATTCTTAGGTAATGCATTCTCTATATAATTTCAGTTGATGAATAATAATACTTTTCCATTATTCTAAACATCCCTCTTTGTGAATACGAGTGTGTATTGTGCATATCACGTTACTAGATTGTCACTTTTTGACGTAACAACATTAGGAGCATAATAGTAATTATATATATGGATATGCTGAGAGAAGAATGCCACAAGGACCACATGATAGTTATAGATGTATGTTATATATCTCGATATAGTCACGCTTGATATGATCATATATTAAATGACTAAATAAAGATTGTTGACATGGAGGAATCAACGAGCATGATAAATCAATGATCATTAAGCAAGATTGACGACGTGGAGGAATCAACAGCTGAAGATGACTGACAATTGAAATAAGCAAAATGGAAACTAAATCATACAATCAATATCGATTAAGTTTCTTTGGGATCAAGCTTCTTCTATGGAAAGTTAATATAAAAATTACAAAATTTAACTGGCAAATCAAATCGTATCATTCCAGATTCACTATCAAGACGTTAAGTGACGATCAAGGGATAGGAGGCTATAAATAGAAGACGACTACACGGTGGGAAGAGTTTTGCACAAACGGAACACAAGGAGGAAGATATAGTGACATCCATTCCACTCTACCCTTTAATTTGTTGCCATAAATTATCCAGATTCATAGAATGGTGAGTAGAGATCAAGAGCAAGAGCCGGTCGTGGCTAGTAATCGGTAGGGTCCTAGAATAGATCGGTCCTACGTCTAGAATTTATATAGGAGATAAGCGAATTACATCAATAGTCTTGATGTGTGGCTTGTACACGCATCTGGGTAATTCGAGTCATATTACTCTCCCCATTGTAAGAAACTTCTACCCGGTCATTTGTTCCGCGGACATAGGTGTTGGTTATTTAACGTCGAATCGCGATACATCTTTAGTAGAATAAATTCTAAACAAAGTTGTTATTTGTTTCGTATTGAATCTCTCGCGTTTAGTCTCTACTATTCTTGTTTTTATTTAATCTATATTGTGCCAAAAACCTACAACGTTTATATGCTCCAACAGTTCGATCTAATCAAAGTGAGAACTGTTCTATCCATCTTATCACATTTTTACAAGTCTGTGTAAAAACCTATTTATATAGGATTGTTTAATGCATTCGCCAAACCGTAACAACTGATCGAGTTTCTACTCGTTGAGGTGTTACATCGTTGAGGTGTTACATCCATTAGATCAAACCAGCACGCTTAACTTGTTATTATTTGTTTGATTTATTTATAAGTCTCCAAACCTCGACACCAGCCTCTATAGACTTATTCGTTAGATCAGTAGATCAGATAATACTTAAGACTGATCCAATCGTCAAGACTGAACCAATCGTCCAAAGTCTCTAGCACAAACACATCTAATTTAGAGAGACTTACATCAGAAGCAGTTCATAGCACGAATAGTTCATTAGATCTCTAGATCATCAGATCTACAAGATCGCATCATTTAATAGTTACTAACGTATCTGATTCGGTGATCATTTAACTGAGTTAGATCTAAAAGTTCTGGTTCAGTAGCAACTCAACTAAATCAGATCAGATAGGCACTAACTCAGTATTCCATAAACAGAGTTAGTTCGACTTGAAAGGCGCTAACTCAGGATCTGTACAATCGAGTTAGTTCGACACTTGGAGCGCTAAGTCACGATCATCATCGTCATCCGATGGAAGGACTTCGGCGTTATCAACTTACTCGACTAAAGTACATCAGCAGGAGCTTAAGAGTCCATTGTAAGTTCTAGCTTAATTCCTACTGAACTACCACTTATTTTATATTGAATTTAGTTTCTTGAAAGTTGTAGTTGATTTTTAAGTACTAGTTTAGTAGTGTTTGACCAAGTACTAGATTATTTTACACAATTTATTGTACTCAGAGCTATCATTTGATTATTGATTATAAATTGTGCTAGGCATTGAAGTACTATTGTTTTTACAGTTATCATACTTGAATTGTTCTTCAGTAGTTACATTGTTTTAATAGTACTGGTTGTTCATCCGCTGCCATTTAGTATTTACCTTAAGAATAGAATTTCATATTTGTATTGAGTTTATTCTTAAGTAGATTTTGTGTACATCTGATTAAATTGCTTTGATAAAACCGAGATATAAACAAGTGGTTGTCAGATTAAGTTGGAGTTGTAACCGGTTAAGTTGCTTCTTAAGTGACTTAGTCGAAAAGAGTTAGGGCTATCAAATTTTAATTGGTATTAGAGCAGACACCGTAACATAATTCGGTGAGATCAAGTCCTAACCATCATGAAGTCAACAATTCAACTAGTAGCGAAGGGAATTCTTAGACATTTCAGATATCTATATTGGATCAAAACACTTATCACCGGAGAGACACGAGAACTTGAAGACACAATCCAGAAAATAGAAGATTAAGCCACAGCAAGAGAATCGGGAGGAGACTATGACTACAACTGGTATCACGACAGTGGATGTTCAAAGTACATGACATGATCTGTTATACTTGGTGATAAAAGCATTATGAAGATTTGGTTGGCATATGTGTAGGATACGGCCGTATATCGATTATAGGACTATCTAGTTTTGGGTCATGTCACTTTTTATCATTAAGGGTAGAGTGACCGATTTGTAACGATGACGGGCCCACTGTGAGGCTAACAATAGACGTGGTGGCGTATCGTTACCATAACGATGACGGGCCCACTGTCACTTTTTAGGGAGCACGTGCCATAAAAATCATGTCATGATAAGCAATTATGATTTAATTGAGATTTGAAATTGAATTTATATTGTGATTTACTTGGCTTATCATGGGACTGTAATAAAATAACTTTATGAAATTGATAATTTGAGAATATTATTTGATAAATCGAGTTATGACAATTTCAAATAAGATTTTATAACTGTTTTGGAAATAACTTTGGGATATAATTTATTATACTATTGTTATATTGTATTGTATATTATATTCGATACTTACTGAGTGGCCCCCACTCTTCCCAAAATATATATTTTCTTAGATTTTGTAGGACTAGGTTCGATACTCTAGCTTCGTCTACTCGAGGACTTGCTCCGAGAGCTTACGATCTTCTTTTTTGGTATATCTCTCATGTACATTAGTCGTTTGAGCTTGTAAACTATCGATGTAAATTCTAATCTAGTATGGGTAGAACTTGGTTGTATGACTTATGATTTCTGGCATGTGGGATCATTGTGGGCGCAGATGTTATAATGTCGATTTTTTGTTTTATGTGGAGGTCATTATGTAATTGTTTAACGAAACCATGGTGTTAGTTATTTTTGGATGTAGTTTATTATGTTGAGACTTGTCGTGATCTTGAGGTTGAGTAGATTACGGCGCCGGTCATGACATGGGATTTCGAGTCGTGACAGAATAAGTACCAAGTATAGGAAGTTTCTGGATGAGAAAATTCTAGATCAAGTAGCTTTTAGGAAAATAGGATGGACTACTCAGTTAAAGAAACTTGGACTTCTTCTCAGTGTCATCCAAATTGTGCCTTATGTATCGGCAGTTGTTAAAAATGCTTATGCACACTTCACTCGGGATATGAAGGAAGCTAGGTCAAAACATTATCAAATATTTTGGGCTCGAGGACAGAAGTATCGGCTATCTCCCGCAATCATTAATCAATACTACCAGTGTGAGCAATCTCAAGGGATAATACTGCTACCTCATGATGAACTTGTAGAAGAGCTTACGACAAGAAGGAAAAAAGAAGTGGCCCAGAGCAGGTATTAGTTATGCTGATCTTACAACTTGCTATGCTGTTTTACAAAGATTAGTTGTATGTAACTAGATGTCAAACTGTCATAATGGAACGGTAGGTGTTGAATTAGGGCAGATCTTGTATCAAACTACAAATGGCATCACATTCAATTATGGAGAGATCCTGTTTGAATCCATTTTAATTGCTACTCAGAAAACTACTCCAAAGTTTCACTTAGTATGTCCAGCCTTGATCTTTGGAATAATTGATCTTTGGAATAATGGTATATCAGGGGTATACTTTGCATGAGGGTGATGTCTTGACCAATCTACCCAAAGAGCAAAAGATCTCAGAAAAGTTATACAAGGGAAAGCACTTCAATGATACGACAAGATTCTTTACTAGCGAGCAGTCAAATGACTCTATCACTGAAGCTTACACAATGTCAAGCACATACTGAGCCAGAGGATGCAATGGATGAGCTAATGACATTTCTTGAAGAACAACTCAGGTTCTTTCAGAGCATGGAGAAGAAAGCTCGAAGGATGATTTACTCAATCAAAAAGGAACTTACCAAAATACTGAGACGCCCGCATTTCAACCCCTCTCATGGGCCTAATGTGGGGTCCGTTGGTACCTTCTATCGTCTGCGGAATTCTGGGCCCTAACCATGCCTCATAACCTGAACCTGGAGAAAACATTTTATTTGTAGAAATATGTAAGCTATAATGCTTAGTGAGGTTTTATTTAAAACATTACTTTAAAGCATCTTTAAGAATAACGTTTGAATTATTAAATATCTTAAATCATTTATCATTAGAAGTCATCATAAAATATCTTTAAACCTCGTAATTCATCATAAGATATCTTTAAATCTCGTCGAACCCTGTCAGTGAAAAACCCTCGAGAATACTACAGCAGGAGCTAGCTCAACTACTGTAGTATCCTAAACCTCGACACCCGTCACCATGGGTGTAAATAATAAACCTCGACATCCGTCAACATGGATGTATACGTACCCTCTGATCAGACCGTCACCATGGGGTCACAAGGACCAAGTACTCTGTGGGCGGATTCGGTCGCCACAAAGTCAACCGAACCCTTTGTGATCGGATTAGGTCGCCACAAAGTCGACCGAACCCTCTGTGAATAAAACATTTTTATTTGGGTTCGTATCTAAGCTATGTATAATAAATACAAATCTATCCTTTAAATTCTTTCTTTAAGAAGCGAGTGAAACTTTGCTTTTAGGATCTTTAAAGGGTTTTCTCCAGTTTTAAAAAGTATAATATGTATCTATGCCATATATTTATAATAAATCATAAACCTCGATATAATCACAAATACGGCATAGTAGTATATATATATTTCGTAAAACATGAATATACTTTTATAATGAAAAAGAAAGTAACACTCATTGTCGTTGAAGTCATGTATTCTTGTACGTCCTCCGTAAGGTAGCTTACACAATTCTGTCTGAAATTGATACTAACGTTAATAACTATCGAATTCTACATGATAAAATAATTCGTATACTTATAAGGTTCAATGTTAATTCGCTGTTAGTTAACACGTCTCGTCTCGATCTGCGTGAATTACCGACTTAATGACATCGATAATTTGTTAACCAAAATCCTTAATTAATGACGTCGTAATAAAATTGATACGTGGAACTCGTACGTCTTACTTGTTAGATTCCTACACGATTGATTAGTTAATTAATTACTAACGGAAATATTTATTTAATTCATTAATATTTATCTTAAAATTATTTTCTTAATTTAATCGAATTCTTTATATAATAGAAAAATATTTTAGAATTTCACATAATACCTCAAATAGTTTAAAATAATATTCTGCCATTATTCCATAATTTTATAAACTGATATATCACTTTAAATAATTTTAAAAATACTTATTTACATTTGAATTATTTCTTATAACCTTAATTTATTCAGAAATTTAAATAAAATAAATTTGTTCTCCAAAAATTCGAATCTTTGATATTATGTTTAAAATAATATATTTAACTTACTGTAAAAATTTCATAAATTTTGAATGAATAAAAATGATTTTATTAGGTTCGGAAAATAAATATATTACTTAAATATATAAAATTAGCTTCGGATTGATAAAATGACCAGAATGGCCTTTGACTTTATTTTGACACTTTGGTATACTTGTAAATAATTTAAAAACAGAAAGTTATAACTGACATTTATTAGGTTCGGTTGTAAAAAAAACATTCCTGCCCCTGGACTTTTTAGTTGACCGAATAATCTGTTTGGTTATTTTGTAGATAGTTTAAACAGTTAAGGGTATTACAGTAATTTAATCATATTTAATATATATATTTATAAACAGTTTCCTTCCTCTTCCTTCTTCATTCGGTCGACGACGACTTTCTCTCTCTCGTCCTCCTCCTCTATTCGTCGTCCGCTGGCGATTCCGGCGGCGGCAGAGGCCGTTCCACCTATCGATCTCTATATCTCGACGAGAGGATCACGTTTCTTCGGTTAGTTTCCCCTAATTTTATCTCGTTTTCTCTTAATTTGAATTTTAAGTTACGGTGTAAATTCTTTAAAACGTCGAATTAGCTTTCAATCTCTATATATGTTGTTCTATGATTGTTTGGGATGGTTTCTATGTTAATTTTAGACTGAAAAACGTACAGGGAAGTGGGAATTCAATACCTCACAGTGTTCTCCAGTGATTCGTATTACGTCGGCATTGGTCCCGTTGTGGTCGCCGGTGATCCTGGAAGCTTTTGGTGCTCAGACTCGGTCAAGACTCGCTCAAGGAATTTTTGGCCCGAGTTCAACTCGGTGTTGACTCGGTGGTTTCCGATGATCAAATCGGTAATCCCCTTTGACGTAAATCACTCCTCTCCGTCTCTTGTATAACATAGTTAATTTTGAAAATATTCTGGAAAATTTGGGTGTAGGACAGATTATGTAGTCTGAATTGTTAGTCCTCCGTAGACTTGTTACGGAGACATTGAACTGAATGTTGGCTGTTAAAGTTTGTATATGAACTGTGTATTTAGTTGTAATTGAATGGTTTGATAATTGATAATTCGGTTTGCTTGTTGTTACTTGATGTTCTGTTATCAGAAATAATGGAGGCTGAGGGAGATCTGTGAACTGATGAAATAAATGAAGACGAAGGGATTTTATGCTGAAAAAAAATAATTGTTGCGCGAGTGGGAAAGTAGAGTAGCATAAGGGAAGAAAAATAAGTGTGTCGGCAGCCGAAAGTTAATATAATTAACTTTCCGTTCCGTCACGAATATATGTATTTTTATTTGTTATTTCGAGTCCCATACTCGATATTCGATGGAGGAATAAATAGTCAAAATTTATGATTGAAAAATGAAATTAATCGCTTAGGCCGCTTAGGTCTCGAAAATGTTATACGACACTTTTTGAATGTCAAATCTGAATTTAATAAAATTTGCGGTTAAAATAGAATACGGAATGAAATACGTATCGAATACGTATTTACTCGAATAAACGCGTCTTAATTCACAACGTCAACTACATGTCAAATCAAATGCGCGCAATCTAATGCTTAAAAATTTCGGATTCGCTACTACACATCTATGTCAATGGCGCGATTTTCAAAGTCGTAAAATCGGGTCGTTACAAATACCTTCAGCAGATGGACAGATATGTATAATTTTGTATTTTTCTAAGGGAGCAATTGCCTTTGTTTCATCTTTGAATACTTGTCAAACATTTACTTTATCTTTCGACTCTCGATAATTTTTTGTTGTTTGCTACTGGTTATGTATAACTTTTTATTTTTCTGAGGGAGAGTCCTCTCTTAGTTTTTAGATATTAGTTATATATAATTCTTTGTTGTTGGTCTTTGGCTCTATTAGCCAAAAATAGAGAGAAAAATACGGGGGCTCTTAAGGCTTTAGAATAGAAGGTTCTTGATCAAGTTTTGTCAAAAAGTGTCAAAGGGGGAGATTGTGAATGCGAGCGTGCATTGTGTATATCACGTTACTAGATTATCACTTTCTGACATAATAACATTAGGGGCATAATAGTGATTATATATATGGATAGGCTGAGAGAAGAATGCCACAAGGACCACATGATAGTTATGGATGCATGCTATATATCTCGATATAGTCACGCTTAGTATGATCATATATTAAATGACTAAATAAAGATTGGTGACATGGAGAAATTAGCGAGCATGATAAATAAATGATCATTAAGCAAGATAGATGGCGTGGAGGAATCAATAGTTGAAGATGACTGACAATTCAAATAATCAAAATGGAAAATAAATCAGACAATCAATGTCGATTAAGTTTCTTGGGGATCAAGTGGTCGAGTTTCTACTCATTGAGATGTTACATCCATTAGATCAAACCAACATGCTTAACTTGTTATTATTTGTTTGATTTATTTATAAGTGTCAGTAGATCAGATCAGTTTAACTACAATAGTTAAGACTGATCCAATCGTCCAAAGTCTCTAGCACAAACATACCTAACTTAGAGAGACTTACATCACAAACAGTTCATAGCACGAATAGTTCATTAGATCTCTAGATCACCAGATCTATAAGAATGCATCATTTAACTGTTACTGGCGTATCTGATTCAGTGATCATTTAACTGAGTCAGATCTGAAGGTTCCGGTTCAATAGCAACTCAACTGAATCAGATCAGATAGGCACTAACTTAGTATTCCATACACTGAGTTGGTTCGACTTGAAAGGCACTAACGCAAGATCTGTACGATCGAGTTAGTTCGACACTTGGAGCACTAAGTCACGATCATCATCGTCATCCGATGGAAGGACTTCGGCGTTATCAACTTACTCGACTAAAGTACATCAGCAGGAGCTTAGGAGTCCACTATAAGTCTAGTTCAGTTCCTACTGAATTACCACTTGTTTTATATTGCATTTAGTTTGTTTGTAAGTTATAGTTGATTTGTAAGTACGAAGTCAATGCTTTGAAATTTTAGGCAAGTTGGAGTAAATATATCATCAGATACAATTATAAGTGATACATTCATTAACTTTGATACAAAATTCAGTTTTGTCAACGTTGTCAATTTTTTCTTCTTACAACTATAAGTATACATTCATTCAATTTGTATGTTGTCTTGATGTGTTGCTTACTTCAATTAGAAGGTGCATTGGGGGTGTGTTTAGAGGAAGTTTTATCTTCGATGATCCTTAATTTAGCTTGCGTCATATTTTACAGATCGGGTAACTTAACATTCCAATCCATATTATTTTTAATAAGATTTAGAACACATGTTTTTGTTTGTGCGATCGAATTGTTTAATTGACAGATTAAAAGAAAAGGAATATAACACATATTCATCAGGATTGTTTTATTTAAGTCTCATATGCATTCATTGTTGTGACATTTTCTTGCTGCGACATTTCCTCTTATTGTGGAAACCTTTCAATCTAATGGATCGATAGAGAAAAGCTAGCTGCTAAGCGTAGAAATTTAGAGGACCTTGAAGAACATTGACGGGTTAGGAAAACTGCCAGGAATCGTTTCTATCAATAGAAATGCCGATTTTCCACCAACTTGCCATGAATTGGATGCTGATTAATGTTGCAATCACTCTGCCACCTCTTTTTCCTTTGAAGTATTCCTATTCCTTATTCATACAGAACACGAATTTGTTGAGAGCTCTCAACTCTATTCCACATTCATTTGTAAGTATGCTAAATTAACTGAATTTCTTACAGTAAAATTTTATGAATTCTTCCTCTGCTCTTTATTTCTTTGATTTAATGACCTCTTTTTGTCAAGAAATTTCTTGAACAATCAATTGAATTAGTTTTGCACTTGTCGACTTTCAAAACCATTGGATGATATTTGTCATCTTTAAAACTATTTCACCCTAAACCTGACTTTATTTCAAGTAACACTGTAACAGAATTCGATTCATATGTGTTGTTAAACAAACAATTTTTTTTACACCGAGGAAATTGAGTCAGAAAATTATATAATTGTTTATGGGACGGCCTAAGCCCGCAACTGTCGCGGGCCTCAACCTAGTTTGAATTGTATCATGTTTCAATATACTCCCTCCATCTCAATTTAATTGTCTAAAAACCACTTTTTAAATATTCCAAAATAATTGTTCATTTCATAAAATAAGACAATTATTTCTTATATTACGGAATGAAACGAGCAATTGGTGGAAACGCTAGTTACTCGATTCAAAACGACGTGTTAAGAGAAACAGGAAATCCCAAATCTCAAAAGGACTAAGGATTTTACTGAAAGGAAATGACGAAAATGACCTTCACCACAATACCCAAATTCGAAAGAATTAGGAAAGAAATAGTACTTGAGAAATCATTATATAATTTTATTCCAAGAAAATTCAACAAAATATAAAGATGTATATTTAGAATTCTTCATCACTCATCATGTGCTTACAAACCACAAGCACTTATTACATGAAAGACGGCTACATACTCCAATTTACTGCATGTATCACTCAACTCAGATACCAAAATAAATATATATATATAATGAAAAATAGTTTAGTTGCATTCATTAGGATTGGCCAAGAGATAAGCTTCAATGGCCTTGAACATGCCTTCACCCTTTGCTTGACCGCCCTTCAAAACATCTTCGGATACATCAGCACCATCAACGGTGTAAATAGTGGTCTTCAACTTCAAGATGGAACCTCCATCAGGGGAAGCTACAATCTTGTTCTCGTGAGATATTTTCTCAATCTTGTCATTCATAAAATCTCCTTCGATTACGCTATAGTTGTATGTCAGGTTATCCTTATCAATAGAATCGATCCTATGCTTCATATAACCTTCTTTTGGGCCTGTCATCGTTAAATGAAATATATAATTGATCATCAACTTCTAATTTTTATTAACAAAATTTCTTCTAATGTTAATTACTTCTTGAATTAGTTGAAACTTAAGATACGGCCAAAACTTAACATCTTGAATTAGTTGAAACTTAACATCTTGAATTAGTTGAAATTATTTAAAGCTTCCTTAATTGTAAAATCAACGTATCTGTTGTTGTGTGAGTATATTTAATTAATGAATTTAGTTACCTTCTTGAAAAGTAATCTTTTTTATGGTTCCGGCTCCTCCATTCCCTTCGATGATCTCGGTACTTTTGATGATCTGAGGTGCAACCTTAGCTGAGAGTTTATCGGTTTCGACGGCCATCGCTTTGAACATTCTAGCGGGAGCGATGGGAGTAGTGGTCTCATTTTCGAAAGTAAAAACACCCATGATTTTTTTATAAAAATAAAAGATATTAAGAATTGATGTGAGATTAAAAGGATGTAATTTGATCGCAAAGATGATGGTGTTTGATGTGATGAGATTAGAGAACTCTAATGAATGGTATTTATAGACCGAGCTTCGAGGTGATCGGGCAAGCAAATTTTGTTTGGTCGCAATTTCAAACAAAAATGACGAACACATATTGACCCAAAAAAAATGACGATCGAGGTTTGAATCATCGAACTTTAGCAACCCTCTAAATTAAAATATGCTATAACATCAAAAAAAAAAAAAATTAAAATATGCTAGAAAGGACAATGGTCATCAGTACGGTGGCTGCAGCCTATTGAATATTCTTTTTGGCTTGTCTGTAAGGTGGCGGCATATGCCATATATTCTTCGAGTCTCTATTATATGGCTTATTTGTTTCAATAGATATTTTTCCATCAGTAATTTTATAAGTTAGTTTTTGTTTTTTACTCCACCTGATACTATTTTCTTATTTTTCCCATATTATATTGGGTTAGTTACAGGTCATGTGAAAAAAAATAACTTAATTCATCTTATTAGTTATTATACATATATGTTATTGAAAATTCAATCACTGCGTACGTGTATTTCGTTGTAGTTTAACTATTCAATTCTAGTTATAATGCCAAATTTATAATCGGGGAAAGATATCAACATTCAAACGAAAAAAAAAAAAAAAAATTCGATAAGTTTGAAAGCATACGTGGAATCGTTGAATATAGTTGCAAGGTTATATAAAAATGAAACCATATATCGGCATCAATCATCATGTATTGTATAGACTTTTTTTTTTCTTTTGACAATCGTATTGTATAGACTTGAAAAGTATTGTCATAATGTCATTACATCTAGAAGCTATATTTTTATTTGATAATATCTAGAAGCCATATTTTCTCCAACAAATTTTTTGACTTGCCTGAGATCTAATATATAAAATAACTGTAGTTAGAACAATGATATATATATATATATATGTTTTGTTTTGATGATCACAGAATAATAATATATTGATGATCTCAGAACAATAATATACTTTTCATCAATACGTGATTTAATAATTATACTTATTCTTCATCATCAAATCATAAATTCGATTTATAGGGAAGAGAATTTTGGTGGATAGTATATATAGTTATATGAGGAATTTATCAATAATAATAATATATTTTTCAATTTTGTAAAAAATAAATATGTCAAATCTATTTATCGATAAATTAGGCGCGTCATTCAATATCCACATATACAATATATTGATGACTAGTACAAGGTGCCTATGGCTTCAAACTGTTTGTTGGATCCTTTATTATCAAATTGAGGGCTTATTATCAAATTAGACGTGTCGTAGATCAGGTTTTTTTTTTAGCGTAATGAACTCCAACATTTGGTAGGGCATGAGATCTTGAAATATATAAACGAGTTAGGCAATTACACAAGATTAAGAAAAGCTATCCTACAATCAATCATGAATACAAACCTAATAAACCGACAACAAACTGCTATATTATCCATTAATCCTTATCTCAAATTGCTACAATCAATCAATCATGAATTATATCATGTTGCAATATACTCCATCCATCACAATTTTAATTGTCTAAAAACCACTTTTTAAATATTTTAAAATAATTATTCATTTCATAAAGTAAAATAATTTATTTTCTATATTACTCATTTATCTTTATCTCTATTGGTTAACTATCTTTTACTTTGAGCATTGTTTTAAATTTTGTTTTAGTTGAGAGTATTTCAGTCTAAAATATATTTTTAATCATTTTTTTTTTAATTTGAATTAAAATTATTTTGAATGGAGAGAGTATAAAATAACGTGTAGTAGAACGATGATATACTTTTCCTACTTTGATGGTCTTAAAAAAATAATACAATTCTCAACTTTATCAGATAAAATAAAAGATATGTCAATTTTTGTAATTTATAAATTAGATGTGTCATTCAATATTCATATTACGATGTATCGATAACGAATACAAGGTGCTAATGGCTTCAAACTCTTTGTTGGATCCTTCATATCAAATTCTTCACTTTATCCGATTAGATGTATCGTAGATTATGCATTTTTATAGTGTAACAAACTCCTGCGTTTGAGAGGGCATGAGATCTTGAATGATATAATTTTTAGTCGATATAAATGAAGCTGTAAAAGTGACTCATCATTTAATTTAGGATTTGAAAATAGGAGTCTTTCTATTCATGCAAGTAGCACGATTAAAATCACCACATCATAGCAAGCTCTTTTTTTAAAAAAAAATTCAAACAAATAATTTTATTAAACCGAACGATTGTCTAAAATGACTAAATCCGCCACATAATATGGAATGTTATTATAATAAAAGGAAATTAAATTAACAATTAAAACTAAATGCCCGCATGGTTAGACTTTTGGAATGTATTTTTTCGTTTCAAAAAATAAATATATGTAAAATTTGTGTTTGGTCTTTAATGTTCGGTAATTTTTTTAAAAAAAATTAAGCTGTCAAAAACCAACTTCTAAGAAATAATAAAATATTACTTTTAAAAAATCAATGAAGAAGTGCATTTTACTTAAAAGACCTTTCTAACCATGCGGACCCTAAGTGTGCTAAAGCATGAGCAGCACAATTTCCTATTCTATATATGAAACCAAACTGACATGAATCAGAAATTAGAACCTGATAATCTCCCTCTATTATATTAATATATTCCAAAATCACATTGAAACTGTCGGTCCAAACTTTGTAATGCTGCCGGAGTTTCAGCATGCAATGCAGATTCAATCTGACCCAGCTGGCCAGAGATGGCCCAAATGCAGCGCCCAAGTGGTCTCTAGCACATTGCAAGCTCTTCGTGGCTTCATTTCGGCCAGACTTACATTTCCCATGATATATTTTTTTTAAGTCTTTTCGGATATTTTCACCGTCAACAGTTGTGAAATTAATCTCTTATTCTAACTGTTAGCGCACGAAACGATAGAAAATTGGCCACAAAATTTTTTCCATTCGGAGAGTCCGGAGACATTTCCCATAATATGAGTACATGTATTAAGGTTTCTATTTTTAGTGGATTAATAAATACTAGACATTAAGGATGACATATACAATACCAATTAGAAGAGTAATTTATTTTGTCCCAAGTAGGCAACTCATGAGGGAAGTGGGGTGAACTGAGTATTTAAAATTTTAAGTGAGTGATGTAAGTGACACAAAATACAATTTAGAATTTTATACAATGTCGTCAAGTAATTAGGCATAATAAAGATTAATTCATTTGAATATAATGCTCAAACTACTTTCAATTTATACGATCAATTATACAAATCAACTTTGTGAAGATTGATGAGCACAATACAAAATCCCAAATTAAAAGTTGAGTAGATTCTATACCATCCTACATCATCTCCCTGAAGCACTTTCGAAAATTTGAATCCACTAAACCTCTTTTCAATTTGGAAAAAGTCACCGAATTTATGACCACTGTTAAAATTTGGTTTGGGCCTCGGCCCACTTGTTCTTCCGTTCGGCCCAATTCCTTCACTGCTCCGTTCAGCCCATTGCTTCCGTCAGCCCAGCAATAGCAGATTGCTTCTTCTTCAACTGTTGCTTCTGCAGCAAGTCACAATGTTGTTACACAGAAGAGATGACTTGCAGCACAAGCAACTCAGCACAGCAACAACTTGCACAGCAGAGATGACTTGCAACACAAGTCACAGTCATCTTCTTCTTTCCCAACAAGCATGGGCATGATTTGATTAAGTCATTCAACAACCCTAGTCATTCTAAGGCCATACTAATCACATGGGAAGCATGGCAATGGATTTAATATGTATTTGTACTAATTGTTTTTCATTAGAATAGAATTGTAGTATAAATACAACAACATTAGCAATGTAATTCTTAAGTTGAAATCAATAACAAGTTAGTTTCTCTCTCAATTCATCACTTCCATCTCCAAATTTCAACAACCACTGAGAATAACACCACTCTTCTGTTACAAGTGTTATTCTCACAAAAACACTTACCCAACAATATAATTAAAGTATCTAAAAGGATATCACAACTCTTTTATCACAATAGCCACATATCTAAAAAGATATCAAATATTCGGTTCTTGAGTTGGCCAAATCCAATATGAATCGTTAGTTTAACGGTTTAAAAATCAATAAACCAATCATGACCCTTTATTTAATCGGTTCTAGACCGATTTAATCGCTGATAAATTTGACCAAAACCATCCGGCACATAAACAGGTGTACTGAGAAGTTAAATCCTGCTCCATGGAAGTTGTTGGGGATAATTATATTTTTAATACTTCAAATTGTATTTCACTAATAAGTTAACGAATTTTTTTTAATAAAATTATATATTTTCGTTAATTTTTTAATAAAAGCATATATTTCGTCAGATATTATTTATGTGGCACATTTTTTTCGTTAACTCTTTCCAATTAACTCCAAAATTCGTAAAAATGACACGTAAACATCCTTGCTCAAAAATCACGAAGACCAAATTTTAATCAAGTATGTTTATATAGTTTAAACGCTTTGAACTTTGAGACAAAAATTGAAATATTCCAAAACAAAGCTAGGTTTGGTCAACCAAATTTCTAATTTTTATTTTCATCAAAAAAAAAATTCTAATTTATTTATTTAAAAATCAGACCAAACCAAATTAGACCAATCAGTTCGGTTCGATTTTCCGGTTGAACCATATAATGCCCACTCCATTACATCCTATTTGGCACTTAACTATTGGTATAACTATGAACACAAATCTAGGCTCTATTTATTTGGACTTAATGGATCTTAATATACCTCTTAATTTTAATGATTTAGATTTTGATCCATTAAGAATGTTTGTTTTTTTATTAAAAAATTCACTTATTATCTCTGAAAAAGTGACACTTTCTTAACTTAATAGAATTCAAATGTTGATTAATCATTATAATTAATTAATTAAAATATTTTTCTATTTTCTTTCTAAACCAACGTATCTTTTTCTGACTTCCTGAAACATATTTTTGCAACAAAACACGATCTATGATTTATATAAAACTACTATGGAGTATATAGTACATCGATCGATTGTCCAATTTCGTTTAAAATCAAATAATTATATGACGTATTAATTTGATTAGTTAATTCTTTAATTTAATCCATATTTTGGTAGAGAGATAAAAAATTTAATCAATTAGTATTGAATTTTGATATGATATATGTGAAAGAATTTTCTTATTTTAAACTAATTTTCTTTAAATTATAGAAATATATATGTTTATATTAAAATACATTCAGATTTTTAAAAAACCAACAATTTTAATAAATTTCTATTCAAATTCAGATTCAAATCTCGCATCTTAATATTTAGATATGTATTAGATTCTGAAATTTTAATCCTACGAAAATAAATGCACCCCTAATCATTGATGTAGGCAACAAAAATCAGCTACATCGCACCACACCATACTCAAAGCTACACCATCCACCTGATTCGTCTGCAATTAAAAATGTTGACTATGATTTTAGGTCTGTAGGGTTTAATAGTGGTCTCTCTCTCTCTCTCTGTTTCTCAGAAATCCAACAAAAAAGCTGTCCCCTTTCATCAAATTCTCCATATCCCAAACCTTGATTATCATTCTTGCCCTTTGTTTAAGATTTGAAATTTTGGATGTTCGGAGGAATCGTATGTCGTAATTTTGAGGATTATACGAAGTAACAAGATTTTTGTTGAAGACGACGACGACGAAAAATTAAAACAATGGATCATTCTGTGATCACTTCGTCGGAATTGAAGATCCGCGATCATGCGAACGGGTTTGGTTCTTCTTCCACTATGTCCGTGTTCCAGAGTGGGATGAAGATGATCGAATTTCATAAAGCCAGGAACCCGCTTAATGGGCTTGGCAATGGCATTAATAATAATAATGACAGGGAAGGGTTTAAGATTGAGACGATAAACCCTACTAATTCCGATCACAGAAAGCAGTGTGGGAACTTGTCAGTCGGTTGTAGTGTCACTAAGGGTCGCGGGTCGGATTTTGAGGAAAATGGGTTGGAGCTCAGTTTTGGGATTACAGTGAGGAGAATTGTGAGTGTTCCTTTTACTTCTATTAATTTATGTTAGAGTTCATAGTCTTACTAATGTATTTGCAATTCCTTGATCAATTTGTTGTCTTTGATCTTGAGGTCGATCTTTTTGGCTGCTACAGGTCCTGTCTTTCCCTGTTTGTTCGTTACCATTTTCCTCGTTCTAATTCGTATTTGTGGTGATCTCACTGATTTGTTGTCCTGTTTTAAATGCTTTGAAGTTGTGTCGGCTAGCATGTAAATGGGAGCTTTCCTTCTGTATAATGCCAATGTTGTTCAAGCTTATATGTCTAACTTATGCTCCAAGTAACGCATGTTGCGATTTGGAACTCTATACTTAACTTGATAAACCAGACAATAGGATTGATCAGGCCCAAAAACAGGAAAGTTTCTGCAGGAATTTTTAATTTTATGATTAAAAACTCAGTTTAGCATGAATGGCATTGCATTTGGAAATTATGCGAATTTTTCTGATTTCTAAACATTTGGTTCATGGGAATATGGTTTTAAAAGTATTTATCTTTTTCTATTACAAAAATATATTTTTTTATTAAGTTTGATTTGGCTGTTGATATTATGATTGTAACGCCTAAATCTCTTTGTTCTCCTTCATTTTATAGTTACAGAAGTTTAACTATGATGATGAAATGGATTAACTTGCAGGGTGCGGGCTTGGAGAATCTTGGAAACACTTGTTTTCTCAATTCTGTTGTGCAATGTTTGACATATACAGAGCCTTTAGCAGCATATCTGCAAAGTGGAAAACATAATAATTCTTGTGAGTCTCTCTCCTTCCTCGCTCAGCACCTCCTTCTTACTTGCTCTTTAAATGACAACTGTCTTGTAAGGCGTGACATAAACCCTAATCAAGCCTTGTGCTTGAATGTTGTCGTTCGGTGATGGAATAGTTGTAATCGTCGTATATTAGACAAGGCTGAGTGGCAATAAATAAACCTGATCAAATCAAGCCCAGCTCTTCTTCTTCCAACTTTTTCCTTAATCCCGACTTGAAATAAACTGTGCTTGAAAAATTGGATGTTGTTTCACTGTTGAAATAGTTGTTCCTCACATGTTAGAACAAACTGAGTGACAATAATTAAACCTCAGTCAAGCTGGTCTATTAACTTTTTTGCTTATACGACAACTGTCCCGTATGATGGGAAGCAAAACTTAATCAAGCCTTGTGCTTGAAAAAGTGGCCATCTTTTCAGTGTTGGAATAGTTGTAAGCGTCACATTTTTATCTTTCTGAGAAGTCAGAAACCTGTACCCAGATCTTATATTTACACAATGAATATTGATTTCATATTCCTTTATTTTTGGTGTCGGAAGCTGTGGGGTAGGCTGCTGAGCTGATCAGTTTTATTTTACTTGGTGTCTGATGAATCTGATCTGCATATTCTTTTGGGTTTCAGAAGCTGGTTTGTTAAAAGGGTCCATATATATAAATAAATAAAACACTCTCTTTGTGTTGTCCTCTCAGGATCACTACACCTTCTCTTTACTGTTGCCTGCTATCTATTGCTAGTTTGCTACCGAGTAATTATCTACAATGAGCAAACTATTTATGTGTTTTACCCTGACTATACTGACTGCATTCTTATGATTCTCCTGGTCACGTATATGATTTGATTCCCCTGTGAAGGCCGTATTGCTGGATTTTGTGCTTTATGTGCAATCCAGAAACATGTGAGCCGTGCTCGGCAGTTATCTGGGAGAAGTTTGGCACCAAAAGATCTTGTCTCAAATTTGCGCCGTATCCTCTTATTGTCCCAAATCAATTAATGAGTTACTCTTGAGATGTTTTGGAAAATTTCTTCTAAGTGTTATCATTCTAAAGTTTTTGGATTATATTTTATTCTTAGAACATAAATATGTGATTGGATTGTTATTTGGCAAAGTTTGGTTGAACATGTGTGTTGTTGCCACCTATTTTGTCTTCTATCTCTTTAATCTGATGTTGCTCCAAGGTTTTTTGTCACGTAAAATTGTTCTTTATTTTACGGGATGTGGTCTAGGTGGGCATATGTCCTCCACCATGATTGGAATGTCGTTTCATGTCTTGCGCCTTATTCCTTGGCTATTCTTGACGTCTGCCCAGCCATGTATGTTCTAAATCATTCCCAGTTATAAAGAGGGATTCTTATATTTGCTGTGAGCCATTATTATTATAATTATCTACATTTAAAGCATCGGTGTCTATGATTTGGAATTCTTAACCATCAAATAGGCATATCTAGGAGCTTCAGATATGCTAGACAGGAGGATGCTCATGAGTACATGGTAAACTTATTGGAAGCAATGCATAAATGCTGCTTACCTTCAGGTGTGCCTACTGGATCCGCGAGTGCATACGAGAATAGTCTGGTGCACAGAATCTTTGGCGGACGCCTTCGTAGTCAGGTAAATCATATCTTTTTTTTCCTCGTAGGTTTGACAATCGCTTCTCAAACTGTGACTGGCGGATCAGTTGCTTTAGAGGGGGAATGTTGTAGAAATATTCATATTAGATTCAGAATGCTTTTGGACGGCTAGATTTAGGGAAAATGATGTCAATGATATATTTCATTGTTTCCTTTGCTCTTGTAATCATATCATGTAATGTGATATATAAGTGTTGAGTATTCGTTTGATACGTTATGTTTCTAATATATGATATTCTGTCTCTATCTTCAGAAAAGATATTATCTGTCTCTTTCGTTGTATTATTATTTCTGTAACTACATGTCCTATCACACTGAAATTAACCCATTTGTGCAGGTGCAATGCACCCAATGCTCTCACAGCTCCAACACATTTGATCCATTTTTAGATCTAAGCCTTGAGTTATATAAGGTAGATTCTTTGCATAAGGCTCTTCTGAACTTTACTGCAGCAGAGGAGTTGGATGGAGGTGAGAAGCAGTATCAGTGCGAAAATTGCAAGCAGAAAGTCAGGGCTCTGAAACGGCTTACAGTTGACAAGGCACCTCATGTGCTTAATATCCATCTAAAGCGGTTTCGATCATATGATGGACAAAAGATTGACAAGAAAGTGGCTTTTGGTTCTACTTTGGACGTGAAACCTTTTGTCAGTGGCCCTGATGTGCGTTAACTTTTTCAACACTTCCAATCAAAGCAGTTTTTACTTGTTTATGTGGGAGATTATAGTCTGAGCATTCATGAAGTTGAAATTAAATTGCTGGATCAATCACAAATTAGTTTAGCAGTCGGTTATATGTCAGGATTTTTCCACTGGTCTGTACTGCTTAACTGTGATTTCATAACTTTTAGGTTGTTAGTATTCTTTATTCATTGATTTTCAGTGCTGTTAAGTTATAATTTATCGTAGACCTTGGCAGTCGCTCAGATTCTCCCTTGGATTTTATTTTTCCATGCCTCATTTTGTTTGGTCAAGTAGCACATCATGACTTGCTTAGTTTGTAAACAAAGTACACATATAACTAATCTTGTCTGTACTTGTCAGAGAGGAGATTTGAGATATACTCTATATGGTGTATTGGTGCATTATGGATGGAGCAACCATTCTGGGCACTATTCCTGCTTTGTTCGAACATCAAGTGGCATGTGGTATTCCCTGGATGACAGTCAGGTACTCAAAATAACCCCTTTTCCTGATCAGTTTCTGGTTTTTTTATGCTAGTTAGAGGTTTCTCTATGCAAGATGTTCTCTAGTCTTTGAAATGTATCTTTAGGGTTCCTTGCTGTGCTTGGTACTGGTGATGTGAAAATTGAAGTACTGAGTGGATTTTATTTTTAAAATGAGTTAGGTTGGCCAAGTTAGTGAAAGGACAGTTCTGGATCAAAAGGCTTACATGCTGTTTTATGTTCGGGATAGAAAACATTTTCTTCCAAGAAAACCTGTTAATTTTCTTCAGAAAGAAAACTTGAAAGCAAATGTCAACAGCAATGAAATATGTTCAGTTTTCAACCAACGCTCGAAAGAACAAGCAGGGAGTAGTTCTGTTGAGAATAAGTTAAAAGTGAAATCTCTTAATACACAGAAAGCAAATGTCAACAGCAATGAAATGTGTTCAGTTTTCAACCAACGCTCGAAAGAACAAGCATGGAATAGTTCTGTTGAGAATAATTTAAAGGTGGAATCTCTTAATACACAGAAAGCAAATGTCAACAGCAATGAAATATGTTCAGTTTTCAACCAACGCACGAAAGAACAAGCAGGGAATATTTCTGCGGAGAATAAGTTAAAGGTGGAATCTCTTAATGCACAGAAAGAAGTAATTTTTAATGGTTCATCAAAGGAGAGCTCTGTGATGACAGAGTCCTTGATGCCTAAAAAGGATCTTATTGTAGAACCTGCTTTGAGTGCATCTCTTAAGAACAATCCATCTGGAATTTCTGATAAAATTCCAGATTTAGGTGAAGTTAAGCCCTCATCCTTCCCATCTGTAAACAGTACTACTCCTTATCCTGGAAAAACTTCCATTGCAATTGATTCTAAGATTGATGATTGTCAAGTGAATGGGATTTCCAAAACCATTTTGGGTGTCTCAGTTGACCCCATCCGCAATGGCTTACAGAACTCTGCGGGCGACAAGCCTGACAACGTTGTTTCCGGTTCTAGTGCACATATAGTGAAAGGAAAGGCTGGCCCATTGTCAGCCTCTTCTGATGTGGAAATTGAGTGTTTGAATAGTACAGTTAAAGCTGAAGATGACATTGCCCGAAAGAAACTGAAGAAGAAGACTAAGAATAAGAAGAAGTGCCAGATTACAAGTATGCATGTGGGCTTAAAGTTAAATCTTCTCAATTCCACATTAGGGCTTCGCAAGAAGAAACTCAAAAGGACCAAAAGACGAACTTCAAAAACCCATATTGGTGAACATTTGCTAGCTGAGTCTAGTGTTTCGTCAAATCTTGGACCATCTACGTCTGAGAAATCCATGGCAAATTCATTGGTTTCAAGCCATTCACAAAATAACCACAGTCGAAAGGCTGCCACAAAGAGTGAAAGTGGTCCCTCTATGAACATCATGGACAGAGATTCCAGTGACAGACAAAATCAGAATGGTGCTGTGCTTGCAACCGAGCAATTACAGCTTGGCTCCAGTTCGATCATGGAAAGAAGCCAACAGAATGCTAGTGAGCCATCTGAATTGATGAATGTGAAACTGAATGGAACTGTGAGAAAGAATAATGCCCAAAGCCTGGCAGAGATAGTTGGTGAGTTGTTTTCCATACTAAACTCCCTCAATACTCATCTGTAACTCGTTGAATTTCCTCAGTATTACCATCAAAAGTGGAGACTCTTTATATTAAACATCATCAAACTGAAATACTTATTTTCCTTGATTGTTTCAGTTCCCCGTTGGGATGAGACAAAGTCACCTTCAACTGCAGAAGTTTCTACTATGAATACAAGCATTGGTTATCTGCCGGATGAATGGTGAGTTTGAACATGTCAATCTCCTTTTTATTTCTCATCCAGTTTCATTAAATCTGTAAGTAGCATAATAAAATGTCAACTACTAAAACTTATCAAACCAGTTAGCATCGTTGGTTGAATAGGATGAACCATGGAACAGGATAAACCATGGAATGGGAATTGTGTAGAAATTCATTATGTATGTCGATGTCAAATCAAGATGTTTAGTAAGATTGCATGTAGCTGTTTGAAAACTTACAATATATAGCCCCTCGATCACAATTGTTTTTCCAATGTTAAGTTTGTGAAGAAGAAATAGTAAGCAAGTCATTGTTCAGGATCCTAGTAGCGGCGTGGGAGAAGTAATGTTAAATGCGATCTCGTGTTAAATTTGCACTTGTATCTTTTTACAGGGATGAGGCTTATGACATGGGTAAGAGGAAGAAAGTAAGAGAACCTACAGTAATCTGTGGCGGACCAAACCGTTTCCAAGAACTTTCATCAAGTAGATCAAAATTTAAGAAAGCAAGGACAGACAGATACAGAAACCAGCAATTCAGGATATAGAAAGTTCATGTTAAGGTGTTATTAACTTATTTCTTTCTTTTTCCTTCCCAATTCTTGTTCGTAGGGGTTTTGTTTTAAATTAACGGAAGGGGCTGAGACTAGGGATTTTCTATCTACGAGTTTAATGTCATGGGATGACAGCTTGATTTTGGGGGAGAATGTAAGCGAATTAATTGTAATGTTTGCAGAGTGTAGTATTGAATCTTTGAAAATCTTTGAAATGAATCTTCATTTTCTAATAGTTATTAATGAAATAAAGCTCCTTTCGATTGAATGAATGTTAACATACAACTATATATCAATCCTTGAATTGTGCATTGTATTTTGTATCAAAACAAAGCAAAGTGCATAATATATTGCAATTAATCAATTTCCTAACATGAAGGAAAACTATGTACATCATACAGTATTTATCTGTATGTTGGTCGTTTTGGCTGTTATGAGTTTGAGTGGATGAAATTAAGAAGCAAATGAAATCATGCATCTCTGTCTCAACTCATGAATTATACTACTAATACTAGTATATAAATACTAATAGACACCGCAAGCTAGCTAAGTCATTGATGAAGATCACGTTCTAATGCACCGCACTGAATATCTTAATGCAAATGAATATATAGTATTTTTTTTTAAAAAAAAATATAAGCAGGGTTTTCGGATTTGAAAATGAAATGAATATGCTTTTGTAAATCTGTAATTATGAACTAAACATGCATGCATGCACATCTTTGTGTAAAAATTAATATTCTTAATGCATATAATTTATTTATTTTTTATGTTCCAACGAGAGAAATGCGATGTCTTGACAATTAACGTTATCTTAGTTACTTCAAATGTTATGTATATAAGATAACTTCAAATGTTATGTACATTTTTGCTTAATACATCAAAGGTATGGATTGTCCCTTAAATTGAATTAGGTATAGCTAGTCATCGATCCTCCACTACACCTTCATAGAGTCCGTTTAATTAGTTTAGACTTGTTTAGATATAGATAGATTTAATTAAGTCAAATAAGTGGACCGAACCGGATATATATGATCAAGTCAAATAAGTGCCATCCCTAAAAATCAAATAAAAAATCAAATAAGTGCCAAGACTGGTCAAACTCGACCTGAAATATTTGTTGTTTCGCATCTGGAAGATATGAATTGTACTCATTTTTATCAATAAAATTATGGGTTAGTCGAGGTGAAAATGTCCGACACTTATGAAAATGGAATCTAGTAATATTTTGGTTTGGTTGGCATGGAATTTTCGAGACATCGGATATCGTAACACGACTATATATATGATTCTGCCCATACTTATAAGTCACCCCGCAAAATTTTCATTTTTTTTTTAACTCAAAAAAACCCCTTTCCGAACATCACATGTTTCACAAATTTTATCATCTATCCCTATATGGGAGTATTACTTTGGAAATGTAATAAATTATTTTTATTAATTAATTTGATGTTTAACATGATATATTTCGTTAAAATTAAAGTCGAGATGTATAAAATGATCGATTCAAAAACAGCTAGTTTCTTGTATGTAGATTCCTAATTTCCCATACATGAACTTTTTTTTTTTTTGAGGAACCATACATGAACTTGGTACTCACTAAAAATAAATAAAATATCTATCTTCTGCCATGCACATAATTTAGTCGGCTAATAGACAATGATAAATAATGGAGGCCAAAATCATAAAAACATTTACTGATCACTGTATTAGTTTATTGCTTCAATTAGTAGCTAAATCCAAGTGGTATTATTGTAGTATTAGTATATAGACTCACTTCTTAATTTCTGGAGCGAATAAGTTTGCTGTTCTTCACGAGTACTATACTATATGATGACAATTATTATTATTATTGTATATTATTATTATTATAATAATAAATTAATGAAGAGCAAGATTTTGGTTATAATGTATTGTCGATCTGTTGATTCATAGTTACTCTTCATACATCTAAACTCCAAATCATTCATATTTTTCTTCTTTCCACATTGGATATTGTAAGTAACGCTAGCTCTCATTTCATTTTTTTTCTTCCACTAGTCTTATATTATTACTAACCTAACGTCACTCTATATATCCGTATGAATTTACTATCGAACAAAAAAGAAAAGGTAACTAACATTAGTATATGTTCTTCTAATTATCATAAGTAATAAGTAAATATATCTAATTAACTAATTAAGTATACGAAGTGAAATTTATTAATTAATTTCAAAAGATGTTTTTATTAAGATATATTCTATCCGTCTCAAAATAACATCATGTATTTTTGAGACATAAATAGTATTGTTTATAGTCAATAATTTATTATTTTATGTTTTTCATTCTATAATAGAAAAAGTTTGTATACTAAACCGTAAAATAGGAAAGAATCGATATATATATATATATATTTGTGAGTGTGTGTACGCCTGCCGGCCCATAATATACTGGATGGTGCTGTCTCTGCAACTTGTTTAATTAACAAGTATTAATATTGACTATAACAGTTATGTAATGACAAAGCCAACATTAATCAGTCTCTGATATTCCTAGGTTAATGATTCAATTGATTACTTAGCTTAGCGACCAATAAAATGCATCCACAAGCAACCATCGTTTATACATATGATGATGATATAGGGTACGTTTGTTTCGTATTTTTCGGATGTTCGAGCATGTTCGAGCTTACTCCAAACTGTTTGAAGAGACGTATTTTTTGCCACTTTTAATAAAAAACACATTTTTTAAGACAGTTTGAAGCAAACTCGAGCATGCTCGAGCATCCGTAAACCACAAAACGAACGCACACATATGATCCCAAAACAACTCCATTATCATTTATCAAAACCTCCATTAGTGGAGTTTCTCTCCCTTTTCTGCTTCTTCTTTATGATAATTAGATCGACTTAGACTATAATAATAACATCCTAGCTCTACAATATTGAAAATTAAAATTGGAAAAAGGTCCCACAAAATGGGTGATCCAGCTTGATAGTTTTCGGAATCCAGTTCCGTGATTTATGCTTCTTAGATTGATGCTGGCCATCTTAATTTTAATAAAATTAACGAAATTAAATTAAAAGAATTTTCTTCTATGAATTGTACATCGGATGGGAAGGAAATCAGATAGGCATGAGAGTATTTTTCATTGTGTAACTCATCTCATCTTGAAGAAAAATATTTTTCTTCAAATTATACTTATTTGTTACGGGTAAATATTTTGCTACTAATTGAAATAGACCTAACTCCTAAGTCATCTAATAAAATGATTGGGAGCAGCAAAACACTAATTATAACTAAGTCAAATAAGAGATAAAAATAATTTCTATATCTAAGTTTAAGCAATTATTTATTTGAAATATAATTTTCAAGTTCATATTCAAATTTAAAAAGTATATAATTTTGTTATTTTTTTCTCAAAAATTCACAATATATATTTAATTTATAAATTCTAAAAATTAAAAAGTATTATATGAGAAAAAAAATACATGAAATAAATATAATATATATTATCTCTTCAAAATGACTAAATATAAAATGACTAAATATAATCGGTGAGTATAGCAAAATATTGTCGTAAGAGAGCAAATTATCTTTCTATTTTGTGATTTATCATGCGCAAGATCATCTACTTAATTGAGATGTATTTTTAGCATCATTGTAAGAATAACCCTTCTCGTGCATTGTTGCATTAATAATAATTTTCTGAAACCTTTGAACTAAGCAAGAGTGAGAAAAGTGTTTTTTTTTATGGTAAAAGTGAGAAGGTTTTTTTTTTTTTTTTTTTTTTTTTCTTTTTTGATGGTAAAGTGAGAAGTGTTAAGTGACCGACTGTTGACAATAATTTTGACTAACAAACGAACTTTCATTTCCAGTTTGCTTTCACTAAATAGACAACTCCACTTACTGAATGCGTACACGTAATTTTGTAGTTTTTTAAACGAAATGCACAAACTTTATGGGTTCTTTTATTATTATTTTCACAATAAAATTGGGCAGATAATTAGAAATAATAAATAATTCCTATGTTGATTTTTTAACAGAATAGAGACAAAGAAGTGAAGAACCACTAACTTTACTTACATTTTTTAAATAATGTAAGTGTTGTTGACAATTGTTAAAAAGACATGACCTTTTTGGTTTTTTCAGTCCTAATTTCTAACTTGGGATTAAGAGGGTGTTTGGTCCTCAAACTTTATAGAAAGAGCTTGGAATGTTGTAAGCGAGTAAAGGACAAATATCTATAGTAGTAATTGGGAAATGACTTGAAGCAATAGTGCTTAATCACGATAGATCATGTAAATATCATGGATCTCATAATAACGGCTAATTGACTGTGTTATTCAAGAGTTCTTGTAATGAAAAACGATAGATGAGCTCGCTAATCATGTCGACTTGCATTTATCGACTTGGAGTTGACGATAATGGTTAATAAAGGCCAACTTCCTCCAGTGTGCAATGTTAAGTCTTATAATGTTTAAATGTCTCGAGCATACACTTAAATTTGAGTCTAACAAAGAATCGATGAAGTGTTGCATTACTATATGAATGACTTTAATTCCAATTATTTATGGATTATATATAAAGAAAATTATTGTAAATTATTCATCCATAAATAAAGAAAATTATTGTAAATTATTCATGGACGGAAAGATATGAAGACAAATTGTAATGCAAGCGATTATATTACTATTTCAAAGACCTAATCACGAAGAAGTAATATTTAGGGATTTACTTGAACATTTATGAAAACTTTGAGGGTCGTTACATCATTAATTAATCTAAAGTCTGTAAGTTTCAACCCACGCCTTTGAAAAAACTCCCATTAGTAGAATGATTAGAAGAAGATGAAGGTGATGAATGAAGCTCGATGATGAAGAATCATTGAATACCCACCAACACAAGACTGATAAATTTCTGAACAACCCTAAAAAAAAACCCATTGTTTGATATATACTTTCTCTCTCTCTCATTTCATTTATGAAGCTTCAACTTCTGTCTACTCCCAACCCAAACTGTCATCTTTGCTTCCCAATAAACCCCTCTTCTCTCTGTCTTAAAACCTTGTGTTTCAATACTTATACCACTAATTTATTGCTACTATTCAATTATTTTGGCTTTTGAACACTATTCTACATGGTACAGTGTCATGTTCTACCAGAGACACAGGGACAAATTACCTTTTGGACTTTCGTTGTTTTTGTTGGCTTCTTGCAAAAAATCACATTCGAAATCTCATAACCTTAATTGGTCCTCTAAATAACCCCCCATTTTGTTATCTGTTCATTCCCACTTCTTTGTCTTTTTTACTGTCGTTTTTTAGGTGGGATTTATGGACACAACAGTATTCTCGTGTTCTTATAACCAGATTTTATCTTTTTGTGGTTTTGGGTTTGGTTTTACTTCTCAAAGCCATTCTCTTCACTAGAAGGTGTTTGCATTTATGTCAAAGAGAATCTCAGGAAGCTGTTTTTACTCTAGTATGGTGATTTCCTTGACAATTTGAACTTGTTGGTGATTTTTATTATCTCTCACACATTATCTTTTCCAATTTTGAAGCTGAAATCGTTAATGGGTGTTGGTATTTTCGGTTCAATATTGGTTCTTTCTCTGTTTTTCAAGCCTTTGGCTTGTCAACCACAGCCTAACACAGATGGGTACTATCTTAATGACTTGTTTACTAAGATGGGCTTATCTTCCTCTCATGTTTACAATTTCTCTGCTCCTTATTGTTCATGGCAAGGAGTGTTCTGTGATTCCACAAAGAATGATGTTATTGGATTAGTGGTTTCTGGTTTAGGCCTTTCCGGACCTATACCTGATAACACAATTGGGAAGTTAAGCAAGCTTCAGTCTTTGGATCTTAGCAACAACAAAATCACATCTTTGCCTTCAGATTTGTGGAGTCTTGGCTCACTAAAGAGTCTTAATCTCTCCTCTAACAAAATTTCTGGCTCACTTCCCAACAACATTGGCAATTTCGGTCTGCTTGAAAGCTTAGATGTGTCCAACAACAATTTCTCTGGCGAAATTCCGGCAACAATGAGCTCTCTTGCTAGTTTGGGAGAGCTTAAGCTCAAAGGAAATGCATTTGAAGGCAGCATTCCTTTGGGGATTACAAAGTGCCAGTCTTTGGTTTCTATTGATCTTTCGTCGAATTGGCTAACTGGGTCTTTACCTGATGGATTCGGTGCTGCATTTCCTAAGCTCAGGACTTTGAATCTTGCCGGGAACGGAATTTCAGGTCGGGATTCGGATTTATCCGGATTGAAGTCAGTTACAGTTCTTAACATTTCAGAGAATTCCTTTCAAGGTTCAGTAATGGGAGTTTTCCATGAGCTATTAGAAGTGGTTGACTTGAGCAAGAACCAGTTTCAGGGCCACATTTCTCAGGTACAATCTAATAATGCTAGCTCCATATGGTCTCATTTGGTTTATCTAGACTTGTCTGAGAATCAGATTAGTGGAAATATATTCAATGTTTTGAGCCAAGCACGGAATCTAAAACACCTTAATCTCGCGGATAATAGATTTTCTGCTCAAGTATTCCCGCAAATTGAAATGCTTTCTGGTTTGGAGTACCTCAATTTGTCAAAAACTCATATCATTGGCAAAATTTCGAGTGAAATCTCACAACTGAGTAGTTTGCATGCTCTTGATCTTTCTAACAACTATCTGGCTGGACACATTCCGATACTTGCTGTCAAAAGCCTTGAAATTTTTGATGTATCATTCAACAACTTGACCGGAGAAATACCGGTGGCTGTATTAGAGAAGCTCCCATATATGGAGAAATACAACTTCTCGTTCAACAACTTCACATTATGCGACTCCTCGATTTCCTCGAACACCCTGCAATCGGCCTTCCTGGGATCGTTAAACAGTTGTCCAATTGCTGCAGACTCCAGCCTCTTCAAGAAAAGAACGAGGAGCCATAAAGGCCTCAAGCTTGCTTTGGCTCTGACTTTGTCAATGATCTGCTTGTTAGCTGCTTTACTATTTCTAGCTTTCGGTTGTAGAAGAAAACCAAGAAGTTGGGCAGTGAAGCAGACCTCATATAAAGAAGAACAAAACATATCTGGTCCATTCTCGTTCCAGACTGATTCTACTACATGGGTTGCAGATGTTAAGCAAGCAAATTCAGTCCCTGTGGTTATTTTCGAGAAGCCATTGTTGAATATCACATTTGCCGATCTCTTGTCGGCGACGTCGAATTTCGATAGAGGAACCCTTTTGGCCGAAGGAAAATTTGGTCCTGTTTATAGAGGATTTCTTCCTGGTGGTATTCATGTAGCTGTGAAAGTTCTGGTTCATGGTTCTACATTAACGGAAAGAGAAGCTGCGAGAGAATTAGAATATCTCGGCCGAATCAAGCACCCAAATCTCGTCCCATTGACCGGATATTGCTTAGCCGGTGACCAAAGAATCGCCATTTATGATTACATGGAAAATGGGAATTTGCAAAACTTGCTTCATGACTTGCCACTTGGAGTTCTTCAAGTAACAGAAGATTGGAGCATGGACACATGGGAAGAAGAAGGTGGAAATGACGGAATTCAGAATGTGGGGTCTGAAGGATTACTGACAACTTGGCGGTTTCGTCATAAAATAGCACTCGGAACTGCACGAGCTTTAGCATTTCTTCATCATGGCTGCTCGCCTCCGATAATACACAGGGATGTCAAAGCTAGTAGTGTCTATCTAGATTTGAACCTGGAGCCGAGATTATCCGATTTCGGGCTGGCCAAGGTTTTCGGTACTGGCATCGACGAAGATATCCTTCATGGGTCCCCAGGGTACCAGCCACCGGAGTTCTCAGAATCCGAAAACGACTCCCCGACTCCAAAATCGGATATCTATGTTTTGGCGTGGTACTGTTTGAGCTTCTTACGGGAAAGAAGCCAATAGGAGACGACTATCCAGAAGATAAAGAAACAAACTTGGTGAATTGGGTTAGATCATTAGTTAGAAGGAATCAAGGATTAAGAGCCATTGATCCTAAAATTCTCGAGACAGGTCCCGAGAAGCAAATGGAAGAGGCCCTCAAGATTGGTTACCTATGCACGGCTGATCTTCCATCAAAGCGACCGAGTATGCATCAGATAGTCGGACTTCTTAAGGATATCGAGCCACCATCATGAGAATCTAATGATAATTTCAAATTTGTTGTACTTTGTTTTTCCCTTTTGGTCATTTTTTTTATCAGGTATTTTTGTTCTTGTGAGTTGTTCAGGATGCCACTGAAAGGAATGTACATCAGTCCAGAAATCCTGTTTTGGTCTTTTGATTTTTTTCTTTAACTTCCCATGTTAGTGGCACTGAAGCCTAATTTATGTACACAAAAGTCTGATCCTTGAAACATAGCATTCAACTTGCATCTTTTTTCTTCTTTCAGTAACAAAAGCTAGATTAACCTGGAATTACATGACCAATGTGCTGGAATCACTTTTATGGAAAGTTACTTTTACTTCTTGGTCATTTTGAAAAGTTGCATCTGTAGTTATAGATTTGGGGTCATTTTTGTGGAAAGTTGCTGTCTTTTTGTGAAAAAAATCAATCCTTGTTTGTTAGTTAACTATGAATATCTGGTTTTTCACTGTAACTAAACTATTTAAAGGTCAATTTTTTTGCAGGAAAATACTGTTTACATTAATAGTGGACCTGGTTGGTAGTTGTGAATACATTAAAGGACATTCATAGAGTGGCATTAAATATATTTTTTCCCAAAATCATGCATGGACCACTTACAGGACCCTTAGCAAATCAGGTTCTCTAATCTTCTTATTATTATCATCTTTCCCTTAGTTGTAAACAAAAAATCTGCATTCATGTTAGACATATACTTTGCTATGTCAATATCAGTTTTGGAATTTCTGTGCCTGCAATAAATAGATGTTCCAGCAAAGAAAAGAAAAGAAAAAGATGCTGACTCTGTATAACATTACTCTTAAATAGACTCCTCATTTTTCGTAAAAAAAATTGTGAATTTTAAGAAAACAATTAATGATAGAAAAAATTATTTATTTGTCAATTATTTATTATTTAAAAGTCATAAATATTTATTTAAAATAAAATATTAATTAAAATAAATATATAAGAATAATATTGGAATAAATAAACTTAAAATAGATCAAAAAAATTTATTACGAGACACTTGAATTGAACCGAAAAAAATACTAATAATACTTTTAAAATTGCATTATTGAAGTCAATGCTATAATGTGGTTTACTTATTATCAACACAAACAAAACTGGAAAGTTACATTACACTCCAGTAAGTATAATATAAAGGGTAAATTACGAAAAGCTCCATGAGGTTTGATCTACTTTAGGAATTATCCCTCATGTTTCAATAAAAATATAATTAACCCCTTTCCTCTAAATGGAAATACTATTTTCGTCTTTAATTAATTAACACATTTCTTATACATTTTAAATAAAAAAGATGATAGTACATTTATTACATTTTGTACACTTATTTTAATAAAGAGTGATATAGAAAAATGTTTTACGATATGAGGTAAATGTTACTACATTTTGTTTTATTTTTGAAAATATAAACCTTAGACTAGAATAGACCACAGCTCGACATTTTACCCTAATACAAACATAGAAAAAGGTAGCACATGAAAAAGAAGTTGCAATGATTTTTCTCTGGACCCATCATTTTGTAAGTTTTTGCCACTATGCTCGTGCCTTATGGAACTCATAGTTCTGTTTATTTTTGTAAATAATATATAAGACTTTTATCTACATTTACCAATTACCACTATATATCATGATGGATTTGTTGTAGTGTATGGTTACATTTTGTGAAATAATGATCATTTAAGCAACAAAAATTCAACTTTCATCTACCAAAAAGTAACTCTCATTCATTACGATAAAGTGGCCATGCATGCCTTAGCTTTATGATGGATAATGGAGTTAAAGATATTTTCATGTCTATATAGTTTACACAACTTCTTTTTGTAGCTTAATTACTTAAACTCCTAGTAAGAATTCGTTTTTTCACGTCCGGAGCATATGTGTTATCTCGTTCCTAATGCATCTCAAAAATTCACTTTTAACGAAATAGATATAGTTGAAACTTGAAAGGATGATGTTAAGACTTTAGAACATGTTTGAAACTAGACAATGCATATATAATTAAGATCGCAATGCAACAATTTGTTGTCAACAAACAATTCTCTTGTTTGTGAAAATTGAAAATGGGGGAATGGTATTTTTTTTAATATAATGGGGGAATGGTATTGACTTAGGCATGCAAACGGAAATGGCATATGGTGGTCCAGGAAAATAAAATACTCCCTCCGAGAAATAAGTGTAATACTCCCTCCGAAAAATAAGTATCACATTTAATTTTTAGGTTCATTGAATCATGGAGGAGTAAAATAAACACCATTGTCAACATGTCAAGAAAATTGAAGGGCTTTGTTGTAATCGCAGGATGTCCTAATGGATTGGGCCATGTATTTTTAAGTACTGTGTTCCGTTTCTTGTACATTAAATTGAATTCTTCCAAAGTGATCCAAAGACTGTTGTTACTTGTTAGGTACTTCTTCCGCGCCTAATACTAAACATTTACATTTGAAAATACGACGGTAAATTAGGGATGGAAGGAGTAGATGTACTGCTATATTTGTTAAAAAAGTCAACATACTGTACATGTTGATATTGAGTTATTGAAGATGGAATTGGATTCCTCTAAGCTACTACTTGAGCGATTCAATGCTTAGTTGTTGAAAAATGGAATGTCGTCAGAATTCAATGCTCAATTTCTTATTCTACTTTGAATATCAAGCATAAATTCCCATTGGAACGAATCTGAATATTTAATTGATGTGGTTTGATTTGATTTTTTGATTAAAAAGAAAATCAGTCAATTTCTATTGAAATAGAAAATAAATAAAAGGGTATATTCACTGGATATTCAATCGGCCCAATTGTCTTTCCGAGTCGTAAGTTTACCGATTTCAATTCGATATATCGATTCTAGTTCGATTGATCAACTTTCGGCCCACCCAAAATAAAATGTAGAACCCATCATGTATGTGGTCCGCAAATAGTAGTACATACTTATGACGTGGCAATCTAACGGTTTAATCCAAGACGGACTCTTAACCCGACATAAGAATCCAACGGCCAGGATTCAATCATCATTAAACCATGGTTAACGTACTAACACTCACAAGCGGTGAGTGATATAAGAATTCTACAAGTCTTCGTCTTCTTCGTCTCGTCTTCTACATGTTATTATTATAAAAGTGAGTAAGAAATTAAGAAAGAAAGAAAGAAACGCCCAAAATTTCTAGAGAGAGAATCTGACCAGAGAAGAAAAAATAATAATGTCTGACGAAGAACACCAGTTCGAGTCTAAGGCTGATGCTGGAGCCTCGAAAACGTATCCTCAACAAGCTGGTACCATCCGCAAGAATGGCTACCTCGTCATCAAACAACGACCTTGCAAGGTATCATACGTACCTCTTCTTTAACTTAAACATTCATGTTTTTGTTTAATTTCAAGTGAATAATCAAGGGTTTTTGTGTTTTTCAATGGAAGTAAGTAGCAATACAGTTTTTGTGATGTTTTAATCTGAGTTATAAAGCTGGATAGGCTGGTATTGTTTTTGTTGTTTGTGTAATTTGATGTGATCAATTTGTTTTAGCTCGGTACAACAGCTTCATATGATAGGTTTGGTCTGTTTAAGTACTAATTGTTGTCCTGGTTTAATTTACTAAACATGATAATCAAGGAATTAAATCTGTCGTTTTATTAAACAAAGAACTTGTATGCACAAACTCATGAATAATTCACTTTCGGGAAGCCTAATGATCAAAGTTTTTGCCTAATGTTACCATGAATTAGTTTAGAAGTTGGGCTAATGCTACGACAAGGATCCTTAATCTTCAGATGGGTAGTTAGTTGGTCGTGTTCTTTATTTGAACTTAGTTGACAATCAAGCTATGTCATCAATTGTATCGTATTAAAGCTTCACTTGTTAGCTAGAGCGTCCCATTAATTGAAGCACACTGGGCTTGGCATGACAATTTTGACATTTTTAGACACAAGTCAAGATTACTGTTTCTGATAAGTGTAGATATCTGCCGATTAATATATATGGCACATGTCTAATTTCTTATTTTTGTAATGGTTGGTTGACATATGCTGTCATGTTGGTAACTTAGTGTTTCTAGATTATAAAGAAAATTACAAATATATTTCTATGCGTTGAATTGTTATTCTTTCTCAAATTTTTGTTCTTTTCACTCCTGAGCAGAGTTTTGAATTATTATTTTTTTATTGGTTTCTTGCTGCTGAGATATTGTGTGTTTTATAAATTCAGGTTGTTGAGGTTTCAACTTCTAAGACAGGGAAGCATGGACATGCTAAGTGCCACTTTGTGGCTATTGATATATTTAATGGGAAGAAACTCGAAGATATCGTGCCTTCATCTCACAATTGTGATGTAATGTCATTCAAAATTAACCACCCTCTTGTCCTTGTTATAAAGGTTTCTCATTTTTTACCTATCCTTTTACACACTTTCTGTTTTTGATGACAGGTCCCTCACGTTAATCGTACTGACTATCAGCTAATTGATATTTCTGAGGATGGCTTTGTAAGTTGCTTTTCTAATTCAATTTGTCATGTATATTGCTGTCATGGCAATTTTGTCGACATGTACTTGATAGACCATGCTTTTTTGGTGCTTCCAAGTAAAAATCCTGGCCCATCTTTCTCGTTTAACAGAAAAAATAACTGAATAACCAACAAAACATGTTTGTTAACAAAATTCCTGTTCTTCTCTTGACCATTTTTTTCAAAAAATCTAGATTAACGTGGCTTGTCTTGTAGGTGAGTCTTCTTACTGATAACGGAAACACCAAGGATGATCTGAAGCTTCCCACCGATGATGCTCTGCTCACTCAGGTACCTTGTGCCGTTACTACTCGACAATATTTTGCTCGCTTCATCTCATAACAGGAAACCCTTTTTTTGTGTTCTCTAGATCAAGGATGGGTTTGCTGAAGGAAAGGACCTCGTGGTGTCTGTCATGTCTTCGATGGGAGAGGAACAGATTTGTGCTCTAAAGGACATTGGTCCTAAAAATTAGCCCCTCAGCTTTAGTTTTCTATAGGCTAATGGCTGTACAGGGATGGAAATATTCTATATACTTACTGCTGGGTATGGAAGTGACAAACTTTTATAAAGATGGTTTGTAGTTAAATATTCCTCAAGCTTGTTATATAAGAGGAAGAAAGCTGTAGATGGAATTTTGTTATTGTGTTTTTAATCCTTTCATGTTTCTGTATAACATTCTTAGTTTCTTACTATCTAAACACTTAAATTTTCGAAATTGATATCGATGTGGTAAACTTGATTTTAAGTCCTAAATTTTATTTTTTTAGTCAACCAAAGTCCTTCAAAACTACTTCCACAAAATGGGCTATTAATGTGTGTACAAATGGGCTTTAACACAAGGCCCGTTAGATATTTCTATGAAATAACCCAATTTCGTTGCGGGAGAATATTTAATATTTTATGTAAATAAAATACTCCCACAAAATCTAACATAATGCAATAAAGAATCTAGTCCATGAGGACCATTACATAAATAAAAAATAAATTAATTAATTAGACAGCACTTTTTGAACGTATCCCCAGTCAAAATCTACGGTCAACAAACAACCGTGACCGTGAGAGCTTGGTCTAAGTCAACAAAATGAAGGGTGATCCTAATCAATAGTTATAACGGAGAATTCGACGGCGTCTAATCAACCAGTAGTACATATAATAAAAAATATAACACCACGAGTCAATTTTAGTCAGAGACAAATATACCCTCTCTCTCCCTCTCCCACTCACTCACACACTTGAGTTTCAAGAATTTCTCTCTGAAAAAAAAAAACAAATCATACTGTTTTTGACACTTTAGTAACTCTCTAGAAAATTCGGTTATGGAAGAAGTTGAGCTTGAACGATGCGAACAAAACGACGACGAATCGTCTCAAGAAGAAGAAGAAGTAGAAAAGGTAGAGCAGAGTGAACTCAGTGGATTCCAGCTCACCGAATCGTCTCAAATCATCGGCGGCGGCGAAGTTGAGGAGAAGAACGTACAATTAGAAACCCTAGAAGAGCCTCCTTGTACAACTACTGAGGAATTAATCACTACCGATCAACATGCTGGTAATTTTTTACTTTCTTTCTTACTGTTTCATTTAATTGCTCTTTTTTTTATGGATTTTTCTTATTTTTGTGAGAAAATAATTCAAATATTTGTGGAAATTTTGTAGGTGATGATCTCACAGCTGCACAGGTAAATCTTAGTAATGTTTTTTTATTTGTAGTCAGCTTTGTCCTGTATGCACACCTACTCCTTTTTTTGTATTTTAGTTTGCATTATTGAGTACGATCTTTACATAAGTGTTAGTGAAATTGGGAAAAGGAAAGACTGTAGTTTGGAGCAAATCATAAGAATGCTTGGAAATAGGAGACACCGTTCCCTTAGTCCTCTCCCCATGTTTATATTTTAGGCATCAGCCTTGTAGAATGTGAATGTTGTAGGCTTACAAGAAGGTGTTATCATGATAGTGTAGGATGATGTAATGTACCAGTTGGAGAAAAAAACTGATACTTTCTTAGTGCCTTATTTTTAAGTTTTAGTTTGTATTGGATCTTAAACTTTCATTGGTACAAAGGCAAGCCTCGAACCTCTTGTTTACTATGTCCCTTGAAACTTTACCTGGTTTCCTTCTTCGCCCCCTCAATACTAGACTGGTCCCGACTTTTTATTTCTTCTTCACTTTAGTTTTCCTTTTCATCATCATGTGTCTTTACTTTTTTTAACTCCAGGATCAAGAGATGGTCTCTCATCAGGAAGTTTCAGCGATTGTAGCTACACAGGGTGCTAAAATTCAGACGCAAACTCAGCTTCAGCCAACTCTCTGTCCACCTACCTTGTCAGAATCATCTCCAACATCTGCTCAAAGTCCAACTCTTGCAGAACGTAAATATTCTTCTTCAAAAGTCAACAACGGTGCCATTGTAGAAGCTAATCAGCGAAAATCTTCTAACCTTAACCCTCTATCCATCGTTGTTGTTCCTGCCGTGAAGTCGCCTGTTTCTGACGGTTACAACTGGAGAAAATATGGGCAGAAGCAAGTTAAGAGCCCTCAAGGTTCTCGAAGCTATTACAAGTGCTCAAAATCTGACTGTTCTGCCAAGAAGATTGAATGCTCTGACCATACTGGACACGTAGTGGAAATTGTTAATAAAGGGCTACACAGTCATGATCCAGCTTTCAAGATTAACAGCTTAGGGGATAGGCCTGTATGTTCTGAAAGAGCTGCTTTAGGGAATATTATTACAGAAAATCGACTTGAAAAGGTTAACGACCCTGATCCGCCATTATCGTCAAAAGAACCTGCTCAGGAAAAATCTGTGCCTCTTGAAACAAAACGGCCCAATTCAGCTGGCAGTGAGGGGAATGGTGAATTGCAAGCCAAAGAGGAGCATAACGGTGAACCAGAGCCAAAAAGGTGAGTTTGCTATCGGAAAATTATTCTCCAGAGTTTTAATCATGCGTCCTACTTGTATACATTTATGGACATTAGTATTGATGATATTCTTTTTAATATGGTGTTCTTCACTGCTACTAGAATGAAGAAAGGCAACTTGGAAAGGTCAGCTGAGCCATCAAAACCTGGAAAGCAGCCCAAATTTGTTGTGCATGCAGCTGGTGATGTGGGGATCTCAGGTGATGGATACAGGTGGCGCAAGTATGGACAAAAGATGGTGAAGGGTAATCCTCATCCTAGGTACATCTCCATATCTTAATGGTTTGCCTTCATAGATTTGGCTAGTTTGACCTGCTTTAAATGTGATAAGTAGTCATGTAAACATAGATATTATTGAAGATACTAATACATGGAAACTGAATGTTGTGTCTTCTGATGTAAATATGAAAGTAGAAATATAGTCAAGGATCAGAGAGGAACAACACAGTCATTGAAAAGTTAGTCGTCAATCCTGTTGATGGCCACTAGTTCCCTAATTTCATCTCAAGCATGAATTGTAGTTTAATCATTAGCTTCTAAGGGTCTAGACAACTAACTCGATGTAGTTTTGCCTTCTCCTTAAACATGCTTATTACCAGCCAAAGAATTATGTTTGTGTTCTCGTTTTGATATACATATTTAGGGAAGAACTACTGCGAGTGTTATTGTCGCGCATGTTGGTTTCTTGAGTTTTGAGTTCTTTCATAGATGTGGATAATGTGACCTTGGATTATACTTTTCAGTCCATATACAAGTAAGCTTACAACACTGAACCTAGTTGTTCGTAGAGTGTAAATTATCTCGATAAAATGTAAATACATGTTTGATATATTTCACTTCTCAATAATGAAGAGTGATTGCTCCCTGTCTGAAAATAGCTCGAGTTTTGACTAAATGCTTTGGACACAGTTTGGTTAAGAAACAGGATTTGGACTTGCATGATACTCATTGGACAAGGCGAAACTAGTTCGTCATTGAATACTATATTATTCATTTCATCTGACATTTATCCCATCTTACAAAAATTTCTGGGTGCATGGAATTTCAGGAATTATTATAGGTGCACGTCAGCTGGGTGTCCAGTACGAAAGCACATAGAGAGTGCTGTAGACAACATAAATGCAGTGATCATAACATATAAAGGGGTGCATGACCATGACATGCCAGTTCCCAAAAAGAGGCATGGCCCACCAAGTGCTCCTTTAATTGCTGCTTCTTCCCCAGCTTCGATGAATCCTAAGAAGAATGACTCGACAATTCAGAATCAAACAGATCATCAGGCAGGAGGTGAGAATAATAAGAAGGTAGTCGAACCAGCTCGAACTCTTTTGAGTATTGGTTTCGAAATCAAACCCTGCTAAACACTATTAGGCAACAACTTGAAAAAGAAAAAACTTGAATTGACTGCAGTTCTTGTATAAAGTCATGCTGCATCTGTATCTTAGGTATTGAATTCCTGATATGGCGAGTTTTTTGGATATCTTTATTTATTGCTTTCCTTCGATTGTAAGCTGATTGAGTCTTTAGTGAAGAGTTGTATATTCTGCCGATTCCACACCTTGATTTGATATGGGATCGGAACAGCCTTATTTGTAACTGAACGTAAAGTTTTTAATTACTATATATTAGCCAGTTTACTGCTTAATCATCTAGCAATTTTATTATGCTTCCTTGAAAGAGAAGGCACGTGCTATGACTGCGAGAAACATCGAGCTTTGGTAGTTGATTTGGTCAGTTTCTTGTCCATAAAGGGATTGAAGTTTGGTTTTTTTGGTCCGGGTCGTGTTGGTTTCGATCGAGGCTTAGTTTTCCTTTATTTTGCCCAACCAAATTGGACCGATGACCGATCAAGTTTGATCCGATCGTCTGTTAATTTATCGCAGTACTATATACAAAGTTATAGACTTTAACAATTTCCCTTACCAACATACAACATCTAACAATCATTGTCCATGTTTTGTCCCTATTTCAGTGTGGTAATTATGATTCCAGAATAATGCCATATGCTATCCATCATTTTCTTTAATAAAGAAAAGGATACACCCAAAATTATTAGGTAAATTTTTTGGCCCCATGACCTTAAACAAAGGTGATTCCTCCCCAGTCCTTTGGGGGACAAAGAAACAGTATGCCCCTAATCTATTCTTGTCACCCCAGTCATGGCAAAATTGACTCATCATTCACAGGTTTTTGTAGCTGTCAAAACTTACTTCGAAGCAAAAAAAAAACAAAACAAAACTTCACGAAATGAATTAGCTACATTCGGTTGGAATAAGATGTTAGGAGTCTCCCAATCAAATAATACATGAGTGATTGCATTTGGTTTGCTAAAGAAAAATGGTGTTAATTTTGTTTTATGAGACAAGTATGAGAGATTTCGGTTGTGTTTGGAGCAAGTCTAGGCTTAAGCTCCAAAACGAAGACACCAGAATGACACTTCACTTGTGTCCCAATGACTAAATATCTATCATGAGTCATGACGATAATGTCGAGGACGAAGCTTAAAATAAGATGTTTTAAGGGTTTGGGATAATACATAAATACCACCTTGTGTTTTTTAAAAACAGGTTAGTACCACCCTGTATTGAAAAAGCATATTGAGATGACCTTGTGTTTTTAGTTTTAGGTTCGATCGACCTTGTGTTCGTTTTCAGTTAGTTTTCCGTTAATTTTTCATGATATGTCAATAACGTGGCAAACGCTGTTAGCTTATTTGCGTTGGTGTCTTAGTCAGCTAAAATAGACCAATAGAAAACGTACACTATGTCTTTTGTGTGAAATTAAATATGAGTATTATATATAGTTCAATGCAAAATAAATTTTTTTCCTAATTATCAAAATAAAAAGGAGCTAACTTTTTAACATGACGGTTTAGTTGAGAGGCCTTACTCGACAGAATTTTTTTTGGAAAATCACAATAAATCAAGGGTAAATGGTATTGATGAGATCGAAACTGCTATAGACACGTGAAGATATATATTTCTTCCGTCCCAAATTAGATGTTAATATAAACATAATTTTTTATCTCAAAATAAATATAAATTTTGATAAATTTAAAAAACATTAATTATGTTTTTCTATTATATCCTTACCACCTTCACCATCTTCACTCTTATGTCCCCATATACTCTTCTTCACTAATTTCACCATCTTCATCCACATATTCCATGAGGGTTTTTTAGTCTATACAATCACAATTATGTTGGAAAATAAACTAAAAAACATATTTTATTGATTTGTATGTAATCTCCTAAATTAGCATCCAATTTGGGACGGAGAAAATTGATGGGAAAAATAACAATAGAAGGTTAGGATGACTGGAACAAACAAAATTAACTATTTTTGGCAGCTTACTCGATAGGCTGGTCGAGCCCAGCCGATCAGAATAGAAAGAAAATAAATGAGATTATCGAGAGATCTAATGATTCAAATGTACTGGGTTTGGATATGTGATAAAGACGTATATAAGCGAGTTGTACGGACGACGGCGTCTGTGCGACCAGCGAGCGTTCTTTGTCGATTTGGGCGATTTCGATTCGTTGATCATATGACTTTATATAGAGGAAATCTAAATGAATCTATGGGACTTTAAATCACTCGATTCATACTAGAAACCGGAGAAAATGGCGGAGATATGTGGTTGGCAGTGGTACACATAGGACATTCATTCATATTGACCGTTTTTATTGGTCTTTGTTTACTATCTAGACAACAGGCAAAAAAAACAAATAGTGTCATACATCCGTTTGTCTCATCATTGACATGTCACCAAAAATTAAAGGAAAACGAACACAAGGTCCATCGAACCTAAAACTAAAAATACAAGATCATCTCAATATGTTTTTGCAACACAGGGTCAGGGTGGTACTGACCTTTGTTTAAAAAAACACAGGGTGGTATGGTATGCATTATCCCTGGGATAAGGGTTTTATTGAGTCCAAGTTGAAACACGAGGCAAGAAATATAAGGCATCCCAATGCATAGTATACGACGTACACTTCACATGTGTTACTATTACATATATATAAGTTGACGACAAAACAAAGGCATCCCTATCCCATGAATAGTATAAAAACTTTCATTTCACATTATGAGACTTTACCTACAACAAAGCTGGCTGAAGAAAATCGCCAACGTTCTATTTCATTTGTCGTTTCATGACGCGTGGTTTTGATATGGACGAAAACTCTCATCAATGGCATGCTTGGTAAGTTGGAAACAGACGACCCATATAAAAAAAAGAAAAAAAAAAAAGACCCGATGCGCTAAAACTCTCCACTTTGAGGAGTATGGGAGAGGATGTCGTAATACGCAACTTTCCCCTATAATTGCAAAGAGATTGTTTTCGTGACTCAGTCAAGTATAAAAAAAATACTAACCATACAAATACAGAAAATTTTACCAAACAAGCATTAATGATTAATTTCTTGCGGGACACGTGTCGTTACTGCATACATACTTGAAGTAGGGGTTTCCTACGACTCAAACGTGAAGCAGGCAAGTTTTTTCCTAATACTGTCATCATTATGTTCTCCTCCTGGTTTTTCCGTGCAGCTACCATTTTGTTCTTCTCCCAATGCAACAATACACTCTTGGAAACGGAAACAACCGATCAGATGATCGTTGGTTAGCCCGGCGACCTGCATGAATGAGTAGATGACCGTGGGGCCTACGCTCCGGAATCCCCTCCTGACGAGGTCTTTGCTGATCGCATCAGCTTTCGGAGTTTTTACAGGAACGTTCCGAGGATAACGAAATCTACTGATTATTGGTTTGTTGTTTACAAAGCTCCATATGTACTTGTCGAATGATCCGAACTCATCGATAACCTGGCATTAGCAAAAACCATCACTATAGGTACCAATCAGTAAAAAAAATGGTTCACCAAGGTAGATGAATGAGTCTGAGAGTTTGCGAAAATAACAAGCTGGCATCCCAAAGAAGAGAAATAATTAGGTTGCAAGAATATCTCTTCTAATAAGGTAAAGACGACACTAAACTTGTTTGTCCTAAGTAATGAGACCAGGACCACCATTCAACTACTTTTCACCTAACCTTAATGATCAATGAATCTAAGCAACCATTAAATTTTTAATGTACAAACAATGGGAAAAAAAACATAGTTTAATGGTCCCAACTGATTATTGCATATTATTCCAAATCAGAGTACTCTGTATCGGCAGGTTCACCAAAAAAAACTAATCAAGTTGACAGGAACATAGAATTAAACAAATTGCAGGATTGCAGAATGAGAATCTAATACTACTGCTACTACAACGCAATTTAACAGGGAAAATGTGGGGATCTACCTTAGTTATTTGACGTGCATTCTCAATGATAGCACGCAACTTAACTTCTGATAACAAGGAGCTTGCGGTTCTCCCTGGTGCTATCAACTTCTTTTCATTCAATTTTGAAACGGCAACAGGATCAAAATCCGCAAAAACTTCCCTGTAATTTGTTTTGTCAGAGAAAAGGAACAAATTAAAGGGTCTGGACATAACATTTATGCTTATAGCAGATTACTCAAACAGTAAGATGGTCAATGTTCTCTTTCAAAGGAAAACGATACCTGAAGATATGTCTTTTTGATAGTATAGCAGGCCATGTAAGTTCAGCCAAAGCACCTGAAATAACGAGTAGCTCGAACAATTTTCTGCAAGTTCAGTCAAGAATGATAGTTAGCTTTGAAAAATTTAAATCAGGAACTTTCCGATTCAACATGTACAAACTGTAAAACCAACCAATTTAGTAATGACATACTTATCATCATGTACTGGAACACCCCATTCTTCATCGTGAAAAGCAGCATAACATGGATCTGATTGCAGCACATCAAAATTTATTCAGCATGTGAAAATGCGAAGCGAGTAGATTAATGCCTGTTCAAGATACGCGAACACAACTAGCATAACTGCTAATCAAAATTCTGTAAATTGGTCTAAGGAACGGAAAGGAACACAACTACGACAATAAGAATATGTGAATGTTTGTATGAAACAAGTATAATGCAAATAAATGATTAAGAGAGTTGTGAATTTCCACATCATTGGTCGCTGCTCCATAAGAAGGCAATGTATAAGATATAGAGCAAAAGAAGTATTTGAACCTCAAACAAAATGTATTCAGACAGATGAAGAGAATCTTGTGCTCATGCTGAGTACAGATTAAACAGTCCATACACGTTTACCCAAGTTTTTTCTACACTTATCAACTGACCTAAATGAATCAGGGTGTGTTTTGGCTTCACAGAATGCATCCATTATTGCCAAGTTAAATTAAAGGCAGGCCAATAAGTTACTTTAATCAATCTTTAGAACACAAAAATGAAAACAAACCGCTGCAAATCAGTTAAATACCCAAAATAAGGATGCACCCATCAAAACACAAAACGTCAAATAGCCAAGAATAGCATCCCATCCAACCAATTGAATCAGCTAAATACACATAGTTGCATTTATATTGTAATAAAGCTACAGGTAGTTCTAATAAAACACTTAGCATGTGGCAACTTTCTCTTACTAAAGTTTGAAGAACAATTTGAAGCTTGCCAGTTCAAAACCAGCAGTTCAACTAATTTAAACTATAAATGAATGTACAATTCTTATTTGGCCTAGCCCACCAAATTCAGTTATTCCTAAGCAAATGAGAGTGAAACTCTGTTTCACCAAGTGATTGTTTCATGTTTGCTAGCCAGTATATGGTTGTTCATATAGAATTAACTAAAAACTAAACCCATGAAGGTAGTTTCTGGTCCTAGAAACAGAATTTGCATGATCTTGAATATAGTTATCAAACAAGTACGCTAGTCCTAAAGTTCTACTCTTTTTATAGCATATCCAATATCCATTAAGATAATACAGAATTGAAGAACAAAACGTACCAGTATTTGGTGTGACCCATCCACATCGCTTCTTCTGTGAACCATCACTTGGAGGAGAATCCAAACTTCCCTCAGATACAACACTTCTTGGCTTTGTAGGAAAAGGTTTCCTTCTAGTCCCCAAACTGTTTGACCGATTTAATCTACCAGTAGATGCCCGACTAAGAAACGAATCCGTCGAAGCATCAGACGAGCACGAAGCATTCATCGAAAGATTAGAATGTAGCAACTGCTCGTGCCGGCGGAGTACTGAAGGAACTCTAGCTGAATGTGATTTGGGAGAAGAACTAGTTACTCTAGAAGAGGATTTCTTCTCATCTTGTTCCGGCGACTTTTCCAGATTTCTCAAATGCTTCGGAGCAGGTTTTCGAGCACTCATTAATGATCCTTCTTTATTCCCGCCATTTCTGGCAGGTCCTAAGACTGACCTGGTCTCTGAATCAGCAACGTTCATTGACCTCACCCGTGGAGCTCCTGACATAGATAAACTAAGTGTATTCCTTCACTCCAATTATTTTCAAAACTTAAATATATCGAAGCCCTCAATTTTCAACATCTTAAAACCCCTTGATTTGAGCAATCAAACCCTTGGAGCTCCATCTATAGATCTCAGAAAAGCATTGAATTTTAGACACTAAGCTTCACCTCGACAAATAGCTCATAACCATTCAAAAATTGAAACTTTACACATGCCCAAACTCCAAATCAGCTCAAGAACCCTAGCCAAGAAGCAATTACCCTCAACTAAATCAGCACATTGGGAAAATGAATTCTGATTTGAACCAAATATAAGGTTTTAGATGACAAGAAAAGAAAGATGTTGGTTCATTGTACTAGATACATTCAAACAGCCACATAGAAGTACATAGATTCCATTCTGCATTGCTAAAAAGAAGACACATAGTATATATTAGAGAGAGAGAGACAGACTGTTTTACCTGAAAACAAAATAAAAGTTGGGTTTTTTGTTTTGCTTCAAACTGTGTCGTTTCAGTGATTCCACATGGTAAACGAGTTCATGGTTGGGATTTAAAGCTGACACATTTTCATTACTAAAATTTTAAATGCTTTTTTCCAAAGAAATTTATGATCAAGAGATTTGAGTATTAAAGAGATTATCTGAGCTAGGTTGATCGATCCAAGTGTGGAATGAATGACCTAAAGAGTTGAATTTTCTCACTCTAGAATCCAGATGTGAGTTTTTAAAAGTGAAATAGAAGAAGATTGGCTTTTGTTTGTTGATGCTACTATTTCAATTTTTATTTTTATATATTTCAAAATAAATAAATAAATAAACCCTTAAAATCAATTAAACATTTGTGCTATGCTTTGATTTTTTGCCAATAAGATAGTATTCTAATGGTTAATACACCGTCATTAGAATTCAAAATAATTATTTTCAACAAAAGTTCCATGCATGATACCTTGCTTTGTTTCTAATCTAGAGATTTAATTTGTTGGGTGTGGTTGACAGTGATTTTATAGAATATTAATTATAAATGATTGAATATATAATAGATCAACTATAGGAAACCTATCGGGATTTCATGCTATTTTAGATCAACACTTAGGTTTGGTAGCATGTTGCTTTCCATATTTGTAAGCACAAACTTATTCCTTCTTTTGGTACAGATTAATCTTTGCGCCTCACTCTACTCTGTTTAGCTATCACGTTTTCTGATTGAATGTAGCTTCTTATTTTTTGCATTGAACCTTCCATGGAATATGATTTATTTTGATTCATTAAATTAATTTGCTACGTGTTTTTTTAGATCTCTCCGAGTATTCTCAAAGACGAGTAAGTGTTTTAATTAATCTATATGTATATAGAAAAATTCTTTTGATTCAGTCACAAGGACCTCCTGTATTTCATTCATCTCAATAAGCGGTATCATAATTTGTTAAATACAATAGTTTATATATATATTTTTATTTTAATAAAACTTTAAAGGACAGGTTTTTAATAAACTATTTTGTTTTATTAATTATAAAAAATGATACTTAACCTATATAAATGTTCGTGATCGAGGTGTTCATCTTAGTTTTTCTATCCAAGTTAATAAAAAATGGTTTGTTCTCGAGGTATAGAAATTCCATTGAATATAATAATTAACTACTATCACCATCCCTAATTACTCTATATAAAGGTATCATATAATCCCATAAAGATTAATCTAAAAGATAATTTGAAGATGTAATAAGAAATATGAATGTCAAGTGATGATTGTGTAACTTTAAAGTGGGTAACTTTCTATCGATTTCAACCACGAGCTTGGACTAAACTCTGTAAGGCATCACTTATATATTGTGTGTAGTTCTCACTATGGGGACATCAATAGCATTTCTAGGTGAACTATCTTTTCCATAGTCCAATCAATCCAACCTTTTTATAGCTCCGTCACATATCAACTCACATTTTCTACCTTCTCAATTACATTTGTTTTGGATCTTCCATAAAAAATTCTTACCTTTTTCTTAAAACAATAAAATAAAACATGTTCTGAATCAAGATAACTTTATTCTAGTGGAACCAAATGGACCTTTTTTTCCGATGTTGAGATCTCTACTATATGAATAGTTATTATATATGATTAGTAGTTGTTTGCGTCGTGTCTAAATCTAAATAGCTAAAGCCCATGCAAGCAAAAGCAAAATAAATAATTAGTCTGATTACAACATAAAGAAAAGAAAAGCAGTGACATTAAATTTAAATGCAAATGGGGACAACTACAAGTTCCCCTTCAATCAAGCAGTCACCCTGATATCCAGGCCTAATACTGATCGACTAATTCTATGTTTTACCAAAGTAATTAAAAATAAAAGGGGCGTGTGACACGGCACATTTTTGCTGTTCACACGCATTTATGCTAAACTGACATAATTGTCCTCATTCTTTTTGGTGCAATTTTTTTTTTATTGAACCATGAGAATATATATAACTTAAAACTATAAACTGAATGCAACAAGCTGGATTCTTACATTAACACCATTTTTCCAATAAATCTCTATGTATATGATGTTTACTATTTGCCAAAGCAAAATACATAGCATTCTTCACAGTATGTATCAGACTATTCACACACACTTTCATTTCGAAAAATAAGGCAATTTCTAGCCTTCCAGATAGTGTAAACATAGTGAATCACATCCATCTTCTCACCTTTGCCAACATCGTCTTCCCGAATACTTTCTTCGAGAACCGTTCTATCTCTCTCCCCCATCTTTTCGGCTATCTAACAATATCACATCTAGACATTATATCCAACCAAACATCCCTAAAGATCTCACACTCAAAGAAAAGGTGTTCCACAGTTTCATTATCCTTCCAACACAATGAACACATGAGAGAGCTGCAAATTCCCCCATTTGAATAACCTACTTCTTACAGCAAGTCTCTTTCTAATAGCAAGCCACATAATGAAACTCATCTTAGGATTATTATCTTTATCCCAAATAAATTTAGCCCATGCTACTATAGACTTCCTTCTACGAATTGCATTATATCCGATAGAGATAGTATACATACCAATTTAATCCTCAGTCCATCTGACTTTATCCTTCTCAATCGTCACATAATTGTCCTCAGTTATTGTGACATATACAACAAATAATTTTTTCTTTTTAAGATTTAAACCGAACAACCGCCTACATACGCCACCAAGGAAGGTTTAGGAATCAGTATCCAATCGAAGGTCCACGTCATCATCCACAACTTATTCTCGTTCATCTTTATCGTTATTAGCATTTCATTAATCGTCGATGTAGATTTTGGACTCTTAGCCATTGGATTTGGTTAGTGAAACTGGTAGGGGCTAAAGAGGCGGTGAAGCTCCGTGTTGTTTGCAAGAGGTTGAGGCCGGTCGTGCTGGACAATCACATTTTGATTTGTTTCAGCTAGAATTCATCTGAGTTTCAATCCTCTTACCTAGTCTTCTACGTCGAGATCAATTTAAAATTTAATTATCCTATTTAATTAAGCTGGAATATTCTTATCCTATCTATAGATCGTGTATTATCCTATACACTATACCGAGACTTTCGTTATTTTTATTGAGAATGATTTATATTTTATACAACAAAAGTTTGTGCGAAAAGAAAAGAAAGTGTTGTGAAAAAAAAAAAAAAAAGTCGTTGTCGTGGTGTGAAGATGCAGAAGTGAGGACAATTATGTTAGTTTAGCATAAATACCGTGTGAGCAGCGAAAAAATGCAGTGTAAATAGACACGCCTAAGAAAAGGCATGAGTTGAAGAATAAAAGCAAAGAATCAAAGATATTTCATGCTTGCAATGAAAGGCTTCCTTTTCCTTTTGACTCGTCCTAAATAATTTAATATTTTTCACTCTAGATTACTCACTATCCGACCTAAATTTGTTAGATTTGGTTTAAGTCAAATATTGCCTCTAGATTTTCCATAGCAGTCCCCTATGAAAACGAACAGTGATTCAACTGTTAATTCAATCATGAGTTCTTTAGACTGATTAAACAAGAACAGTTATTCAACTGTTAGTTCACACTGTCGTCTTTTCCTCATCAATCCCATCATCCACTAAATAGTTAAATAGAACCCACAACAAGTGAAGTAAACCATATGAATCCAAATGTAATAATTAATAAGAGCTTTTTTCATTTCCGTAGATCGAAATTAGTTTGCATGTCATTGACTTGGAGTTATATGGAAGCTAAAGAAAAGAAATAGAGTTTTCAACACAAAGATTATGCATAGAAGAACTTTCCTACAAGCTTAGCTCCAAAATCCTTACAGCATCTGGAAATGACATCTGCAAATATATAAAACATATAAAGTATTTGTAGTGTTTATGAGAAATTTATTACAGGTTGCAAAACTATATCTAGTCAACATCTGCTGCCCGATTTACCACTTTTCAGTTTTTTAATTGGTCCAACATTACATTATTTACCAACATTGGCCATAGTATTACCCTATAATCATTCAATTGGCTACTAAGTGATGATAACTAGAAAAATTATAGCATCTCCTCATCTCTTAGTAGCAACCAACTAGCGGAGAATGATTCATTTGGATGCTAGACATTGAATGCACAACTAATAAACATAAAACCCAAACCCTGTCAAGCAACTAAAACTTAATCATAAAACCAACTAACTTTCAATGTAGGCCTGCTAGAAATTTCATAGGCAAATACTCACATAAGAAGATATTATTTATCTCAAAGAGGGTGACAGAAAATTTTAGAGCAAGCAACATCATCATCTTAGAGTAATGGAACGGAAATATAAATTGCAATACATACCCGAAAAGACCCCTGCCTTGCCATGTCCTTGGTGTCACTGTAAGATTGATGATTGCACCTTGTCGCATTACAACAACAGGTACTGCTTTTCCCTGGTTTGTCTGAGCTTCAGAAGAAAGCTTCTGTGTCAAGTTGTTATCTCCAGCTTCAACATTTCCAAATTTCACAATTCTGTCTCCAAGTTGTAATCCATCTTCAGCTGCTGGAGATCCATCAGTAATCTCGTCGACCATAGCAAAAGGTAATTTGAAAACTACGTCTACATCCATGGAAGATGATGGAGATGCCGGAACGACCACATCAGAGGTTGTCGATACGACACCATCGGCTACGGAAAAACAAAGGCAGAACCAACATTGTCACATGGCCATTTTTTCACACAATGAAAGGGGAAATAAGCCCAACTCACAAATCAACATCGTCATATCTCATTGGCTTAATAACATTGATGTTTAAAGAGAAGACGATCTCAACAGGAAATGTAAGTTGAGATTGCACACTAGTAATGACCAATTAGCTACTCAGAATATATACAACTCGCCATTAACCAGTCTTACCTGAATCTTTCACAGAAGAAGATTTGGAAGGTACTCTTGCTGCATGCAAAATTTGTATGTTTGCATCAATCTTCTCAGTAATCTCCTTATGGTCATTTTTCAGTTCTGCTCGATAAACAGACCAAACAGTTCAAACCAATAAACACAATATGAATCTAAATAGGTAAGTCATAGGAAAAAAAAAACTAATCCTTTACCAGAAAGACGACGTCGTTGGGCTCGCACATCAGGGATATCGATATCCAAGCGAGGAAAACCCTAAACAGACGAAACAATCACAAAACCCTAATTAAATCGCCATTAAATATAAAATCAATTAACTAGCATCGCACTTAAAGTGTTATTGATAATTAATTACCTCAGAGTCGACGAGACCGCCTTCGATACCAGGACCGCCGCCGACAGATAGAATCTGGATGATCGAATTCATTTCAACTTCGATAGCGCTTCTCTTCTCCATTAAATTCATCGTTTCAAGTTTAACATTCGTCGCCACCATTTTTACTGTTCCTAATCTCAAATTTCTCTTCCCGGGAAATCTATGTCTATATGTATATATATATGTATGTATGTATGTGTTTTCGAAAGTACTCGAAGCTTGTGGTGAAGACGATCAATCGACCAGCTGACAGAGAAAGAAGAAGAGAAAGGGCTTTGAGACAATTTAACAACCGGCCCAGCCCATTCAAGCCCATTTAGTCTGACTTTTGAATCGATACGCTCAAATCGGCTTAACCGAATTGAAATCGCAACCAATTGGTTTGTTTTAAGGGGCTAAAAGTAACTTCAATCAAAGTGACATATTTATATTGGACCGATCTATTTTGACCAGAAGTAAAATAAAAACCAATCAATGATTGCATGGAATTTCGATTGGACCGCATATTTACAGTCGAGTCTCCGAAATTTGGTCGTTCGAAAATTGGGTGGTCTTTTACTTTTACCTACTCCAAATCTTGAGGCATCCGTTCTTTTAACCAGGTAAACTCTTATTCCAAAAAGAATAAAATTTTCCACGCCAGATTGGATTAGAGCTCGCATTTGCCTTCGAAAATCTTAGGGTGATCAGAACCGAATCAAACCAAACATGCGATAACCAAACCAAACCGACATATAATCAGTATATATCGGTTTTAAATTACAGCTAATATAAGGTGCGGTTCGGTTTTTAGTTTCAAAAATAAAAAGAAAGTCATCATTTATTAGAAGTACAGACAGTGGCCGCGCCAGACAAAAAGCCCAGTCAGTTCATCAATGAAAAAAAAAAATAGTCGAGAGAGCTATCTTTTTACAATTAATCATGACATGATAAATATGAATTTGTTGAATTTTTAATTTTTTAATTGTATTGTTGAAAATTAATAACGTATTATTATTCATGCGAAGAAAATGAGATAAACGAATTGAGAAACAATTATGATCTTTGTTCAGGATAGAAAGTAGAAAAGATCGAAACTCTTATTCGTGAAACACAAGAGATCCTAAAATAATTTTATAGATAATAGAAAGATTTTTTCAATTTGTCTCAATTTCAATTCAATTACAAATTTTATTGTCAAATCAACATCCGACATATATTGTTTTATTAACGAATAGTAATTTGACACATGTATATAAGAACTTTGAGTTTTATTAGGTTTCAAGTTATAATTTTAAGTTAATGATATTTTTTTTTTCCTTTTCTAATTAGGAAATCAAAATACAATAAAAACATAATGATTCCTAGTAAAATTCTACCAATTACTTTTTCTTAATATAATAGTTTTATTCCTAATCAATTTCCTATCCATTATTTTAAAAAAATCCTAATAAAATTATAATACATTATATTTTTTTTCTATTTTTTTATTAAATAAATTTTCCTAATAAAAATTCATTATATTCTTTTTTCCTATTTCTAATTAAAATAGGCACATTTATTTTTCCTATCCAAGCGGGCATATTGTTAGAAAAATTATTCCTAATCAAATAATAATATATAATATTTTTTTAATTTTTTTATTAAACCATATTCGTCATTTAGAACTTTAAGTTTAATTAGGTTTCAAATTACAATTGTAAGTCTATGATTTTCCCTATTCTAATTAGAAAATCAAAACACAATAAAAATATTCCTAATAAAATTATAATACACCATATTTTTTTCCTAATTTCTTTATGTAACAATTTTTTCTAATTAAAATTCATTATATTACTTTTTTTTTATTCCTAATTAAAACGGTCATATTTTCGTTTTTACCAATTCAAACGGACATATTGCTAAAAAAAATTATTCCTAATCAAATTAAAATATATATTATTTTTTTAATTTTTTGTAATATATATTTAATTTTTTTTAAGATACAGACTTTCCGTTCAATGAGGACACATGTATTTAAGAACTTTGAGTTTAATTAGAAATCAAGTTACAATTTTAAATCAATCATATTATTCTTTTTTCCTTTTCTAATTAGGAAATCAAAATACAATAAAAACGTAATGATTTCTAATAAAATTCTATCAATTATTTTTTTCTTAATATAATAATTTTATTCCTAATTAATTTCATCTAATATTTTAAAAAATATTTCTAATAAAATTCATATTATTTTTTTCTATTCTTAATTAAAACGAGTACATCTACCATTTTTCTATTCAAACGGGCATATTATGAAAAAAAAAATCATTCCTAATTAAATTATAATATATATTATTTTTGCTTAAACTATTATTCCTCATAAAAGCCCGTTATATATATTTTTCATTCTTAATTAAAACGGGCACATATTATTTTTCAAACAATAGAAATAACTAAATTGATTAGATGAAATTATAAATTTTATTATGAAATCTTGATACATAACTCTTACCTTTTATTATGTTTATTATTTTTGAAAAAAAAAAAATTTAAATTTAATAGGATTATATATTTTGAAATCAAATCAAAATAATTATAATTGATATAAAGTTAAATTTTTTTTATAGATTTAATAATTTTTTATATAATATATATTTAAATTTTAAATTTTTAAAAGTACGGACTTTCCGTCCAACGGACGGGCCCACTGACTAATTTTGCTTAATTTATATATGACCCTTATTAAATTTACAAGTCAATGATTATATTTTAAACTTAAAATAATATATAGTTAGTAAAATTATTTTCCTTTAAAAAATTTATAAAGAAAATATGAGGCTATTGAGCTCAATTTATATTTTCATTGGTTCAAACCATATTTTTCATTATATAGGTTCAATATTTCCATTCTAGTTCAATTTTTCCATTTGGGTTCAATACATATTTTTGAGGTGGTTCATTTTTTTCTAGAATTGAACATGTCTAAACAAAATTTAAATTTGAGGACATTCATACCCTCATATATGAATGGTTCCGCCCATGAGTACAAAACCGTTAGTAAGTTAGTTCAATATTTACACACATTTATGAACACAAGAAGCTGTGCTGGAAAATTGATAAAAAACTAGAATGATGGATTAATCTCACGGCCATCTACAATGAGATATCCGAATTTATAAGGAAAAAGAAAAAAAAAAACCATGCCCTTAAAATAATTTGAGACTTAAAAGGTATATAAACATTTTCATCTATATATGGTCGAATTGATTGTAGACGTTTTTCGCCACTTCATTTTGTCACGTTTAAACCGTTTGGAATGTTACAGCAAGGTATATATGTAAATGGGTTTCATTTTGTCCTTTTTCTATTTATTTATATTCTCTCAAGATGGATGGAAGAGTAAAGTGATTCTATCGACAACAAACCCTACACAAGAATTTAACACCATAAATATGTTACTGGATACTAATTCGTTTCCTCATAAGATGATGATTTTTTTTCGACTCTACTGGCCGCCATTCAAAGATGGGAAAGCTTTACAATGATTTGAATCCACATCGAATTGATAATTTATCAAAAGTTAATGGTATAAGTTTCTTTCTCTCAATTGATCGATTATTTTTATTTTCTCCTATTTTTCATTAAATAATCCAAGAAAAATATATAGATTGAAGTTCTCTTGTTGATTTTTTTTTTCAAAAGGCCGGAACAAAGCCTGCAACTAGTTCAGATCGATCAAGGATGACTTTGAGGAACATTTCTTGAAATTGTTGAGCTGATTAATAAGATCTATTCCTTGTAAGAGGTAAGATGGACATAATTAAGTGCAGCAGGAACTAACATCTCACACAGTTCTCCTTGACAACTCTACCAAAGCATGCTTCCTTGGTGACAGGAAGCTGTCACGAGAACTCGATATCTGCTAGCCATCAAAAGGGGAAAAACAAGTAAAAACCATAAAAATCAGCCAATTCAAGTGCCATGGGATGACGAACTACATGTTGTTGTTTCCTTGTGGCAAAAGCAATAGGGTCCAAACTCGGAATAGCACCAACAAGCCTACAACTCGGAATAATTCTAATAAAGGCTACAACTCAGTAATGTATGCTCTCAACAATCCTACAGCTACAACTCGGTAATGTATGCTCTCAACAATCCTACAACTCAGAACAGTGTCAATAAGCTTACAACTCGAAAAGGTTCCAAAAAACCTACAACCCTGAATCGGCTAAACAAGTCTACAACTCGGTGTTAAGCTCTTAACATGCCTACAATTCGGAATAACAGTGTCCATAAGCCTACAACTCGTAAATGTGCCAACAAACCTACAACTCTAAATGGGCTAAACAAGTCTACAACTCGGAACGATAAGCTCTCAACAAGCCTACAACTTGTTAATAGGGTATACACACATCCGTTGTTTCTTTGTTTTGAATTAGGTCGTGAGTTACTCCTTTTGTAATTATAGAGGGATAGTAGAGACAGAGTTAGGTTATGTGTACTGAATTAGAGAGAAACAAGAGTGTAAGGACTAATATAAAAAGAAAGGTTTTGCAATAATGGACAAACAAGCGAATATTTCGGTTCATTACTAAACGAACAGAACTCGAACAAATATTTATCATTTAGTGAATAGATCTCGAACCGAACCGAATAGTTCGCGAGCTCGAAGGTATTTTGATAATTTAATATTAATACTTATAAAATAATATTTTTATGTTAAATTACTTAATTATTATATTAAAAGATAATATTTAATGTTAACTTTTTTAATTATCATACTAATAATAATTACAAAAATTAAATATTAATATTAATATTAATAAATTAATATCATGTATTATTTTAGTCATTTATTAACTATTTATTTATTTAATATACGTTAAAAATTAAACGAATGAGCCGAACAGATCTTTGGATTTTTGGGCTCGATCATAAACAAACATAGTTAGGCTCGGTTCGTTTATAAACGAACACTCAATAAATGAGCCGAACAGTTCGTTTGCCCATTACGTTGTGCGTACCGAATTAGGCAGAGACAAAAGTTTAAGGACTAATATAAAATATTCTGTTTAATTTATCAAGACAGATGTCAGATGGATAGAGGAAAGCGACGTGAATTACCATGCGTCATGTTGTTATCTTAGCCCTTCGAATCAATTCCTCTTCATTATAAATAACATAGAGACTCCCACAGGCTAGAATGGCCGCCACTGCCGTCTCTTTTGCCACTTCTATTCTCACTAGAACTCATTCTTCCTCGTTATCAACTTCTGGGTCATTGCTAAAGTCAATCTCTGTTTCTCACAACAATCTCAGACTCGCTTTTGGGATTGGCTTTGTTTCACACAGAGTCGGGAATCAACACAAACTCATGGCTCACACTATCGCTAAGGCCACTCTTGGCCTCACTCAACCCAATCAAATCGAACAACCACAGGTCAATCGATCTCTCGCTTTGTTATTTACTCGTTTATATGAAGTTCGCTGTTGATTTTTGAATTCAGTGTCCTTATGATTCATAAGGAATTGGTGTAAAGAACGGATTTTTTATTGTTAGATTTAAGATTTATGCATCTAGATGTGTTTGAATTTAATTTATAGCTTCTGGGTTTTATGGATTGTATAAGATTGGTTTGGTTTTCAAGTGCTCTAATTTATATATTTCTGTTGGGGCATGTGTTTTGCTTTGTGATGTGTACTTGGGCGATCTCAGTACTTTGAATTTAACAACTCATAAATTCTTCAAGCGCACTATTCTACCTCTTAACCCTTTGTGGCTTTGTTTGCATTAGTTATGTGATTTTTTTGGACGAAGATGAGCTGAGTAGCGAAAATGTCTTACCCCTTTTGTGCTTTTGTAACAGATTTCTTTTTCTGCGAAAGACATTGACGTGGCAGAATGGAAGGGAGACATCCTTGCTGTTGGTGTAACCGAGAAAGACATGGCCAAAGATGCAAACTCGAAGTTTGAAAATGCTATTTTGAAAAAAATAGATGCTCAGCTCGGTGGTCTATTAGCTGAAGTATCTTCAGAAGAGGATTTTAAAGGGAAAACTGGTCAGTCGACTGTTCTTAGGATTCCTGGCCTTGGATCCAAACGAGTTGGCTTGATTGGACTTGGACAATCGGCTTCGACTGCATCGGCTTTTCGCGGTTTTGGGGAAGCTGTGGCCGCAGCTGCAAAGTCGGCTCAAGCCAGTACTGCTGCTGTAGTGCTTGCCTCTTCTGAGATTCTGTCTAATGATTCCAAGCTTCATTCTGCTTCAGCCATTGCTTCCGGTAATTTCTTATTATTTGCTGAATGTGTTTTGTTAGAAGTCAAAAATTGGACCAATGTATTAAGCCTTTTTCAATTGACTTGATTGTGAAAGGGGTCGTTCTGGGCGTACATGAAGATAGTAGGTACAAATCAGACTCGAAGAAATCAAATCTCAAATCCTTGGATATCATTGGTCTTGGAACAGGCCCTGAAATCGAGAAGAAACTTAAGTACGGTCAAGATGTTTCCTCTGCTGTGAATTTTGGAAAAGAGCTCGTCAATTCTCCAGCCAATGTACTTACCCCTGGTTCGTATAAGTTCTGTTTTGTGTTTTCTTTTGTTGTTTAGTTATAGGAAACCGGTTTTCAACTATTAATAAATATGTCACCTTAGTTATATAAGAAACTGGTCTTGAATTATTTAGAAAAGTGTAACCCTTAGCTTGGAAAATTTTATTGGTAAGCTTTGGAACTAAAAACACATTTTGAAAAGGCAACCGACATTTTGTTGTCCTTAAATTAGTGCAGCTTTTAATACAGAAAACTGAAAACTTGTTTCCTGAATGGAGCTCATTTAATTCTCCTCTGGTTTTTTCAAACTTGTACCGGTTTGTGTACCTCAGGTGTCTTAGCAGCGGAGGCTTCAAAGATTGCTTCCACCTACAGTGACGTTCTTTCAGCTACCATATTAACTGAAGAGCAATGCAAAGAGCTGAAAATGGGGTCATATCTGGGTGTTGCTGCAGCTTCGGCTAATCCTCCTCATTTTATCCATTTGTGTTATAAGCCTCCAAATGGTTCTGCCAAAATCAAGTTGGGACTAGTTGGAAAAGGATTGACATTTGACAGGTGACTATATAAAGATCTAAAAAATAAAGTTGTTCTTTATTTTTCCTTTTTACGTAAACTCTTCCTCCTAATTAGGAGCGTTAGCTATTTTTTTCGCCTGTTCGTGTTGTTTTAGCTTAAAATTTTGTTTGCACAATGACAAATGGAATATAACAATTGTTGGTAATTTGTTGTTTGCTCTTTCTGATGAATCTTTATCTACTTAATTCTTCAAATATCAGTGGTGGCTACAACATTAAGACTGGTCCTGGCTGTTCAATTGAGCTCATGAAGTTTGATATGGGAGGGTCAGCGGCAGTTCTAGGTGCAGCGAAAGCCCTTGGTCAAATCAAACCTCTAGGAGTAGAGGTATTGTAAATGTTCTCCATATACTTGTCCGTCAAAGTTTCATGTAGAAGAGGTCGAATTTTTTATTTTTTGGTTGCAGGTTCACTTTATCGTTGCTGCTTGTGAGAATATGATTAGTGGAACAGGTATGAGGCCTGGAGACATTCTCACAGCTTCAAATGGAAAGACAATTGAGGTGTGTGACATTTATTTTCTCCATGATACGTCTAAGTTATTTTTCAGTCTTTATTTTCCGGTCTTCTGTGTATTAGTCCATCTTACATCCTATCTGGGTTCCTATATATAAGAATGAGATCATAGATTTAAAAAGCCAAGACGACATAAAATTCTGGCTTCAGTACAATTGATGATGCAGATTGCTGTTTCTATTTTGCAAGTCTTTATATTTAATGTTGTCTTTGTTCATTTTTCTTGAACATATGGTACAGTCTATCATAGTTAACTAAAACTATCTCGTTGTCTAATGCAGGTCAATAACACTGATGCAGAAGGCAGGCTTACACTTGCCGATGCTTTGGTGTATGCTTGCAACCAAGGCGTGGACAAAGTAAAAGACCTAACTTTCATACAATCTGGCAATTTAAATTTGGAAACTGATTAATGGTGTTGTAGAACAATGAAAAGTAAAACAAAGTTGTCACAATTTTCTCTCATTTTATGTGCTGACAATTTTAATTTATTTTTCTTTTGTAGGTAATTGACCTGGCAACATTAACAGGAGCCTGTGTAGTAGCTCTTGGACCATCCATCGCCGGTGTGTTCACTCCTAATGATGACATGGCAAAAGATGTAATGGCTGCTGCGGAGGCGAGCGGAGAGAAGTTCTGGAGGCTGCCAATGGAGGATAGTTATTGGGATTCCATGAAATCGGGCGTAGCCGATATGGTGAACACGGGTGGTCGCCAAGGCGGCGCTATCACCGCGGCATTGTTCTTGAAGCAGTTTGTTGATGAGAAGGTGGAATGGATGCACATTGATTTAGCTGGTCCGGTTTGGAGCGACAAGAAGAAATCGGCAACTGGATTTGGC
>NW_027266887.1:0-102181 GCF_046630445.1 Rutidosis leptorrhynchoides | reverse complement strand
GCAGCTTTACCAAGAAAATTCTGAGGCGAATAAGCACAATCCGAAATAAAAACTGGAGCAAAATCAAATGTAACGAAGACAAGTTTTCAATCTTAGAAAGAATGGTCAGCTTAGGACAAGTATGTATATGGAAAATTTTCTATTGCATATGTTTTGTGTACCACAGAGAATCTACAGATTGATTGATTGATTGACATGATCTATTCTCTCTTTGACTATTTTACCTTAAAGTTTGGGCTTCAATGGAGGAAGAAGAACATATATACTATATAATTGAGCACCAATCATTGAGACCATCAATTCATCACAAACTAAATTCGATTCCAACCAAGTGTACGTTGCCTAAAAAAGTACTAGCGTTAATTTTCTAATTGTCACAACTTTATAATTATCGGAAATGAATAAGCTCCCACGCTTTTGCTTGCATTAATTAGATGAAAATATTACATCCGATTTAATTAAACCTGGAGAAAAACCAACCCAAGAAGAAGAAATTGATGAATCTGACACATGATTGTCATATGTGGTTAGCTTTTGGGACTTTCGAAACATTGCTTGAAAAATGTAAGGAGCTTCGAAGAACAATATTTCGTAAGATTTTTTTAAGCATATTTAAAGAAGATAGGGGTTTAGCCTAGTCCTTTATTTATTCCTTTTAATATTTCAAAAATTTAAGTTATTTTGTGAAAAGGAACTTCACATAAGTAAAATGTAGAGGCGAGATGGATTAAACGAATATCACTACATACCCTCAAATCGCCCGTTTGACTTATATAGCCTGTAATACGACATGCATGCTTATTTGATTACTATAAAATATGGCTCATATCTGCACATTAAGTTAAAGTGACAGTTGAAAGTGATCCTAACTAGTTAATTACTCCTTCCGTCCTAAAATAAATACAAATTTTACATATAAATTACATTAAAAAATTTGTATCTATTTTGAGACGGAAGTAGTAATTAATTAAGGCCAGATCATTGCAAAAATTACTTCAAAAAAAAAATATCATTGCAAATTGACAATTGGGCTTACACATAATCGCCAACGAGAGCCAATATATAGGCACTAATTCCAAGTCTATCATAAACTAAGACTTGCAATTGAACGTTGATGATGGAACGACGTCGTCAGTTCTATTTAAGGCTTCGAGCATGTTTTATTTCAATGTTGTCTCTCTTCTTGAGATTTGGAGACCATGTTAGCTATATAGCCTTTTCAATTTGCACACTCTTGTAGCCTATTATAGCCTATAGATCGAAAAGAAGACATACTTTTGCAAATCCTAAACTTTAAAAAAGCAAACCTTAATTAGTACTAGTTGGGATGCCCTAACTATTCTTTTTAATTACTACCACTAGTAGTTTTAGCAATGCTAAATTAAATGAGTGAACATAATGGTGCAAGTTTCAAGGCCTCATACATATATCTCATTGTACTCATCCTGCCAACATAAAAATCAGATGTGTTCGTCGTATGTTTGGAGCATGTATTGTTCCTAACATAACTAAATCCAAAAATGGATAATAGATTTCGTTATAGTTTACCATCGATAGATTTCGGGTTGAACTAATATCGTTATAATTAGTTTAAACATCTATCTTTCGCTATCACTATGTGTACTAAAAATCATCTTACTATAGTCACTTCAGAAAATTTCAAAGCAATAAATTGAGATTAGAAAAAGTTGACTAGAATTATCAGAATTCAAAACTTTGTTAAACAACTCGAAAGTTCTAACCTCTAATCAGAATGTTAATTAATTGTTCGTCTACGTACAAGGGTTATAATTAACATCAAACTTTATGTGAAAAGGCAACAAAATATATGAGATGGTCTCTGTTACTTTTTGTTAGGCTGATCGATCTCGGAAACCAATTGAGCTCACTAGTGTACGTACGTATATGCAATTTTATTTGTTTGAACTGTTTCAAAGTCTAATGGAAAGTAGATGAAAAAAGTGAGAAAGAACAATGTGTTAATCATCATTTTGTTTAACCAAAAATAGTTGACCAAAATTAAACTAAGCCAAAAGAAAGAGGAAGATGGTGTTAGTGTTTTTGATGGATTACTATTGGGCAGGGATTTGTGTTGGACCACTTGAAGGACGTAAGTGTATTACTCAGCACTTGAAATAAATTTTCAGATGTCTTAAGTGCAGCCAAGGGTCATTACCTCTCCTAGCTATCATATAAAACCAAGCTATACCAATTGCAATGAATACACTAATTTTATAGGGTGGTCCATCAATTTTGAAACACCTGAATTTTCAATATTTTTTATCATCTGGACCCCAAAAAATAAACCTGGTTTTCTAGGGCTTTACCACTTAATTTGAGCCAAAGCTACCTAGGTTTTCTTTTTAAAAAAAATATAAAACCTACTATTTTTATTAGTTTGGAGAACTAGGATTTTCATCTATGATTATTATACATGATCAAATTCGACTACTAAATTTTTTAATAATAATTTTTTTCTCATTTATAAAAAGAAAAGAAAAGAAACATTTGAGCTAGCTAGTTCTTACTACTTACGTCTCAAAATACATGATATTTTCTACATGTATCATACATTTTGAGATAGAAGTAGTAATTAATACAATTTTGAGAATAAAACAACAATAACAAGCATCAATATATACTAAATTAGGGACCGTTAAACACAAATCTTCAATGTATAAGTATAAATCATTTTCATATTTCCCTCTCTTCGGTAGTTAAGTTCAAGCCTCCTTCTTCCTCTAGTTTATGTAGGATCTGTTCCCTATATATGCCTCCACACCTTCTAACTGATGCTCATATCATGAGCATGATAGAGGAGATATTATAATTTTCTTGAATACATCATTCATGAGCTAATTACAAATATATAGATGCTCATTAACTTACAGAATTAAATCTCATCATGTTTTACTATGTCTTTTGTGTAAGTCGAGGCATATTTTAAGTGACAACTCCATTAATCTTGAATTACATCAAATTCTGCAAAAGCAAAAGAAATAGAGAAAAAATTAATTTTTTTTGTTGTTTTTGCAACCCATTGATTTGAAAAGGACTATCATGATCAAGCAAACACTAAGATGTTCCAAAGAATAAAACAATAGTTTGGTGGGGTTGGATAAGTCTGTATCATCTCGACTTAGATTCACAAAACCCTAATAATTAGATATTGATAGCTACAGTTCCATGATCCATGGCAAGCCCCATGGTACAATATATATAATATATGAAGACGTACGTTTTCTAGCTAGAGAGAGGGACCATTCGATTTTCTTTTTCTCTAAAGGAAGCTTTTCCTTCTTGCATTTACATGATCAAATAGACTACTCTGTGTGTAGATTTAAACACTCTACTATCTTAGGTATATGTAGATAGATTTCCATTAAAATTATTGTATGATTTATTCTACTCAGATTATGCATGCAAAATCCTTATCTACATATATATATAAAGAGATTGAAAATCTCATATGATCAAATCACGTTTCTGCCACTACCAAATGTGCTTTGACCGGGAACATTAAAAAAAGAAGAAGAAGGCCCAAATCGACTTTATATTACCAGTCGACGCGCCTAGCTAGCTCAATACCTTTGATTCAAACAATGAAATTCGAATGAGTTGATGTACATCGATCTACGAAACGCCCTCCATCAATTGGACCAATCTGTCTCTCCCTAGTCCCTTCATCTTTTACAGATATGACAGGTTGGTCCTCAACTTCTGTTTTCATTCCTCCTCTTCCTGCCAATTGTAATCAACAACAATGCCTTGAGATACTACATCGCCCCATTTGATTTCCTTCTTCCATACATTTCAACATTCTTTAGTAAGGGTTTTCAGCAAACATTCAAAACTGTCTGCTTGAGTTTTGATTGTATGTCGGAGTTCAACTGATAATTTAATTATTTTTCAGCTACGTTCAGGAATTCCAACACTTCAAGCCTTGCTGGATTGACATAACAAGCAAAGTCCTTATTCATATGCTCTTTAATTTGTTTCACCATAAATGTAATTTTTAGAAAAGAAAAAAAATTATTCAACTTCAAGATATATGAAGGATAAAAATAAGTATATATGAGGGATGCAATTAGAAAGATATATGTTTGAAATTTCAAAACAGTATATATTTTGAAACAAAATAAAAGAAACAAAATCTTATAAATAATTAGGATAATAAAATTAAGATGATCTAATTTAGGTTTTATTGGCGAATCAAATTTTGACTTATGATTATTTATTTATTAATTACTCCATTTAATATTATTTTTAAAATTTTAATATAGAATTATAATTCTTTAAAATAAAATTAAAATAATAATAATTAGTTTGTTATATATTTCACTATTAACGCATATTTCGATCATGGCTTTCATATGTTGAGCGGCAAGGCATAACCATGTGAATAACATCTAGCAAGCAAATTGTCACGGCGTTAGCGATTCTTTTATCAAAATGGTGATGGCATTTAGCGATTCTAACCATCCAAATTTCACTAAGTCAGTCTTTTATCAATAAATTCATAAAAATGATTAAGTATAGAACAAAATTTAAAAGAGGATGAATATAAAGAAAGCTTTATATTGAACAAGTGTGTATAAAAGAGAGGTTTAGAGATTTTGTGGATGGATTGGCCAAATGAGGCCACCTCTTATTTATACTATTCCACCTTCTCAATGAACGGTGAAAATCTATCTAAATGGACAGTTAAGATAGTGCCTCTAGAATATTCTATACAATTCTACACTATTTTTTACTATTCTAAATATGTAGTAGAGTATTCTACATGTATTTACAAGTATGAAGAATTATCTTGACTTCTCTTCTCCATTATTCTAATTTTTCTCGAATCATTCTAGAATCTTCTATAAACATTTCTCTCCAGGATTAAGTGAGAATAATCTGAGCGTGACAAGATTCTCTCAATGCCATTTTTGTGTTGCTGTATAGCTAGGTCTATTTATTTTTCCATCGCTGCTCAGATACAATTGCTACTCTTTTTATTAACTGGGATTTATGTTCAATTGGTAGTTTATTTTAGGACGACGCTCCACGTATGGTTCTCGACTTGAGTTTCATCCGACGATTCGTGGATAACTGACTTTAGTAAATTTGATCATCTTATTAATTCTTAATAATTAACCTTTTAGCAAAAAAAGAAAAAAAAAACTCTACCGATGCTTTCTAATTTTTAATGTTTTCCCTTTTTGTCTAACATTTCACAACAATTTTTTTTTTTAAGAAAAGTAACAACTATTTATACCATCCATTTAAATAATTATTTTTATTTCTGTCCAATTCCCAACTTGTATTCTTTAAAGTAGAACACTTTGAAGCTGTTGTTATATGTGGTACTATTTCCATAATATATACAAATTTTTATAAATAAAATTATATGTAAAAATTTGTATTTATTTTGGGACAGAGATAGTATTTATTTTACATATTTTTATCTAAAAAAAAATTTAGGGTACGATATTTTTTCCGTCTCGTCTCGATTCGTTTTACCTCACTCTAATTTATTTTGACTCAAAACATACTTGACTCATATCACTTAATTTAATTAAATAAATTATGTTTCATATCATTACTTACCCTCTAACTTTTGATAATATTATAATATATATATTTAACTACATCCCAATCATATGCTACTTAATTACATTATAATTTTCAATATTATTTTAATATATATTTAATCAAGCATTAGTCATCCGCTTAATTCATTTCATCAATCCAAATCACACTCAATCATCCAAAAATTCACCCATATATACACAATCGGCACGAAACAAAGTCGAGGCGAAAGGAAAAAAAATCGAGCCTTAAGTTTTGCGCATTCATGTTTTTTTTTAAAGGTAATCTCGGTTCTGACCATAACCCCATGCATTATTATCCCTCTCAATAAATGAATGAACAAAACTCTTTTGTAAATTTTTGTTTTGATAAAAAGATTGAGGATGAAAAAAATGTTGTGTTATCAATCATTTCTAAAAAGAAAATATTAAATACTTAAGATTAGTCTTACGAGCCAAAGTAGTGAACTATAATTTAAAATGTTAATAAAACATCCATACCTTGTCGCTATCATCTTCACTAATGCAAATAATTTTTTATAAAAAGAAGGTAAAAATGACTATTGGACAAAGCTAATTAAGAAAAGGACAATTAGTATGTGTGATTATGATCATGTCATATATTTGCAAGGTACATCCATGAATGAATGTTATAAACCATATAATTATATCATTCAACATTGATATACTAGTAGATCTAGGGCTATTGCCCTAGGCAAAGGCAAAGGCAACGTCCCTCTCATTCGCTTTCTCTTTCTACTTAACCAAATGACACATAAACCTGCCAAAGCCAAAGCTAACCCCATCTCCTCCCCACACACTCATAACACACAAACTATCTTCTCTTTTTAAAGTCACGAGACCCACTGTCCCTTTGTTGTTCTTTGAATAAGTGTATTAAGAGAGAGAGAGAGAGCGAGAGTGGCAGAAAAACTGATAGAGAACTTTCAAAGCTCTTTTTCTCCATCTCCACTCAGCTAGCCTCTATATTGCAGTCTCAAACTGAAAGTCTTATAATTTTCTAAAGCTCTTTAGTTTTTTTTTATATATCGATCTTCCCCCATAATATATTTTTCTTTTCTTCTTTAATTCTGTCAATATCATGTATGTAGGCCTTATTCCCTCACCACAACTCTTCATTTTCTTCTTATCTTTAATTTGATTACAACTCTATAATGGTCCCTTCTTTTTTTTTTTTTTTTTTCCCTTTTTATTTGCAGGAGACCTGAGAATAACCCTTTAGACCTCAACAACTTCCCCGAGGATTACAGTAGAGATAATGGAAAACAACAAGTCTTCGAAGATGGCTCTTCATCCGGTACGTGCACGTTTTTTTCTTTCAAAATTTTGATATTTTCCGATGAGGGTGGTGTGGTATTTATTAATTAATTTAAATAAAATAAGTTTTTTTTACCCTTTTCTATGTTTAAAACAGATTTAAGTACAACAAACATAAATGATCAGAAACAAGCATGAGATTAAGTAAAACCAAAACCCAATGGTCTATCCTCATCACAGATTTTGAAAGAAAGAAAAAAGTAATACTAACTTACATTACACACTGTTCAATGCTACATAGGCAGCTGGTTGATCAAGCTATGAAAGAAATTAATGCAGAAGATAAGAAATTATATTTCCTTTAAGATTTAGCTTTTAATTAAACAAGTGATCCCTTTCACATTCACAATTTTAGCTAATTAGGGTTTTTATTTATTTTTTCCTTTTGTCTCTAAGTAGCATATACTCCTATTAGATATTTATATTAATGGACAGAGAGAGTGGTTGAAATTTAATTATACTACTTTATTTAATTAATAAATGGTAATTAATATAGGAGGAGGAGGAGGCTGTAGGAAAAAGAAAAGCGGCGCTAAGGATGGGAAAGATGAGTGTGGGAAAGTCTATGAATGTAGGTTTTGTTCCCTCAAGTTTTGCAAATCTCAAGCTCTTGGTGGTCACATGAACCGGCACCGTCAAGGTAAAAGTCCAAACTCAACTTTTTCTCGTTTGGTCAGCTTAATTTCAACAATTCTAATTATCTTAAAATGTGGTCAACGAAGATTTAATCAAGAAATAAAAGTTTGTTAAAAATATCGAATCATTTCTCTTGAAATCAAAGTTTGTTAAGAGATGAGACAAGGGGGTCAGTGTTGTTATTTATAAAATGATTAATTAATTATAGACATGAAAGCTTCTAGAGTGGTCATGTCATATCAATTGATCTTCTTGAGGAAAACTAAGTTGCTAGTTTGGTGTGATTGGTGAAATTCTTGATTTGATGTTTTGATTTGATTTGAGATGTTCGTGTTTTTGTTGGCTAACAATCAGAGAGAGAGACAGAGACACTGAATCGAGCTCGTCAGCTGGTCTATAACACCGATAACCTACCACCTCAAGCACATATAGGGTAAGCTATTCCATTTCTAAAAATAACTAAAGAAACTTAATTTCTTCATTCTTCTTCCAATATTTTTTTATTCTTTTGTTTCAAGTTAAGATTTGATTTTAAAAAGGTACATTTTTTATTAGTGATACTAACAGTTATTTTTTAGTGTTTATATTAGTAGTAGTATATATATTTTTTTGTCCTAATTTGTTTTAGGAATCAAAACAGAAAAAACAATTTTTGGTACAGAACTTCAGTTTACTGATAATATTTTAAACATTCAAACACAAGAAACCTTTAATTTCTGTGTAAAAAAAAAATTATTTATTTTCAATAATGTTTTCTAGTAGCATAATTAAATTACTATATAGTAGGGATTAGTTAGAGCTTGCATCAAGTTGCTTCTTTCTTAAATTTTATTTTTTGGGAATTTAATGGAGTTTAATTTGTAGATGCCATCCAATGGCACCGGCCGGAGGCTACCATTCATCAGCAAGCATCATGGGAGATCCAGCACTGCCATACCGGTCGACATATCCACCACCACCAGCACCACCACAGCCAAGGCTTTTCTCCGGTTCATCCACATCAACACTCCTACAACCACCACCTCCGCCTCCCCCTCCACCATCACAACAGCAACAACAAGCTCCTCCTTACCTCTACCCTTCTCCGCCGTCGTCGCGCCTACCTTCCTCGTACCCTCCACACCACAATTCTCCGATAAACGACTACTACGTGGGCCATGTCCTTAGTGGGAGTAATTCTACCACCACACAATTTCCACATACTCACCACCACCATCACAATTTAAATAATTTCATGAATGCACACGAATCAACATCTTATACGTGCATCGGCGCACCGGTGGGCCATACGTTTACCCCTGGTGGTTCGGGATCAGGATCCGGCGCTGGCGCTAACAATCAAGAAGAGGGTTTGACTTGGGGAAGGAGTAGTTATACAAACCCTTCCTCAATCAATAGATCATATCAAGATGGGTTCTAGAAGATAATAATTATCATAAGATTTTATTTTTTTTAAATAATATTTTCTGTTTTATTTTTCGAGTAATAGCGGGTTTCCTTAAAGGATTATATGCTTTCATGACACGGCACTCCTTGAACAATGAGATAGAGAGAATTAAGAAGCTGACAAATGGGCAAGGCAAAGGATGAGGAAGAGGAGAATTTTTGGTTTATCTACAGTTGAAGACGAGAACGTGGCAGCTTTTTTGAGCTCATCGACACTCTCAGCTACTTTGGCTTTGAGCTGCCTTTCAAACAAGGTTGTGTATCAGTCATGTTGTCGACTCTTTTTTTGTTTTTGTATGTCTATGTTGTGTACCAGTACTTATTAGTTAGACAATAATAATATAGAAAATCCGTGTTTTGAAAATGGGACTATAAAGTTCGATTTCAACCGAAAGTTCATAATCCTTATTGTAACCCCTAATTAGAAATTTCTTTCTAAAAACTCAATTTAGTGTTGGTGTCAAGAAAATTAGGCTTCATTGTGATTGATTATGCTTGTATGATGAATTTTATCCCAACTGAAATTTTATTGTATTTGCTGATTCAATATACTCCTTCCATTCCATTTTAGTTGTCCAAAACTCACTTTGCAAATGTTCTAAAATAATTGTCTATTTTTTTAAGTCAAATTTGTTGATTATAGTACCTTTTTATTTTACAATTTTAAATGAAGTTTTAAAATAATACTTAATTCTTAGTGGCATTGGGACCGTAAATTAGAGGGTAATTTAGTCTATGATCATAAATTCAATTTTTTTTTAATTTGTGTGAAATTGGGTTTTTGGATAATTAAAATGGAATTAAAGACGTATATGGCAAAGTATTCATTGTTTCTGTGTTCCCCCACAAAAATTATTTCATGCAAGGTTCATATTTTTATTTATCATAAAGATTAAAGTTCATAAGTAGCATATACATTTTTTTGATAAACTGGTTATTTTATTAATTATTTGAATTAAAATGTGGCCGAATTCGTTAACGTTGGATATCCCCGAACCTCGAGAAGTATATACATAAAATGAATGAAACAATTTTTATGTTATTTGGCTCATTTTCTGGCATAAGGTTAAAACATACGACTTCCTTGGGATTATAAGCATACATTTTTTTTTGTAATTGTACAACATGATTTCTTTGATCTTAAGAGTGATATTCTTGATGATTGTTGTCCTTAAGTACATGTCTCGAACTTTTATCACTCATTGTAACTAGGATTGCTCCTCTCCGTTTGCTTGTTCTTTTATTATTATTATATTAAAAAAAGTGTTATTCTTTAATTAAAGGGTGAGTACTATATGGTATGTAAAGGGGAGAATAAATCTTCTAAATTATTTTGATTGGATGGTTATATTGATTATGTTGTTAGGGAAAATCAAACTAAGTGAATGAAGACACTTAATTTGTAGGAAAATTTGACCTTATGAACGTTGGAGTTAAATACCACCCACGCTGACAACAAGAAGAAGTCTAAATATTACGGTGTAGCGTGATAATAGTTACGAACATTAAAAAAAATCATGGTAAGAAAAATTATAAATTTTATCCTTTATTTATCAATCCAAAACTATAAATATTTTTATAAATATAAAATAATTATATTTTAATTATTAAAACTAATATAAATATAATATTAAAACTAATAGTTTAAATATATATGAGTTTCAATATCATAAAACGTTTAAAATAGGTCAAAGTAAAATTTATTTCGTAATATTTAAATTGGGAGAAGGTGAACGTAAAGTGGGATTTCATAGTTTTCACGCCTTTCAGGTAGTTTGGAAGAACATATCAGGTTTTTTTTTTTTTAAAATAAAAATTACTAATAATAAAATAAATAAAAAGATGTGGTTTACACTTCAGGGTGGGAGTGAACAAATTAAGTTCACCTACTCAATATGCTTTTTTTTTATGATACTACTCAATATACTTAGAACAGTTTCTGAGTCCAACAACATCTGGAGCCTACTCATAATTTTAGTTTTAGTTGAGTTGACCAATATTTTCTCAACTCATAATATAAGTCTTAGTTGAGCTTGTCAATATTTTCTCAATAATTGCTACATGGCTTCTATAATTTCCTTAGAAAGACTTGAAACAATTTATTTGCATTACGTTATAAGAATACTAATGTTTGAAGAATTGTTAAAAACTAAATATATAAATATGTATGTATATGGTACATTATGTAAATAGCAAAATATCTCTCCAAGTCGATCCTAGCTGGATGATTTGCAGAATTACACATGCAATATAATATTTGTGCATGCTATGATCAGTTTGCTAGTGTGTTACAATTTGAGTTGTTCCTGTCACAAGTTTGACCATGAGAGAGCTTAGGAAGGCTACTGCTTTGCTCACTTTCTGAAAATAAATCCAAAATTGCGATCTTCCAGTTTCTTCAAACATTTATTGTGAGATACAATGCTTGCAAAATTGGGCAATGACCAAAACTAACAACTCTGTCTAGAGAAGCCTGTAGGACCTCTGCAACTATTCATAAAATCTTCTGATCACTTGTTTCAATTCTTTGAGAATTTAAAGGGAAAAAAACTTAAACATATTGTGCACCCTATAAAAAAAATCGATATTTATATAACGTCAAATTGTCACAAGTACTGGCATCTTTATAATTATAAACTAAACATAATTAGTAGTAATAATAATTTATAATAATCTTCAAAATAAACAAATAAATTATAATGCTATCCAATTTTTTGAAAACCAACATGCGGTTAATTAGGAATTACTTTACTGATGAAATTAACTTTCACTTCTGGGCTTATTGTATGAGCTAATTATAAATTTATTATGTATTAAATAAACGTGAAATATTTGTACAAGAATTGTGAAATGGGTCTACATTTGTGGTCTGACAGGATTTCTCATTGCCGGTCCATACTCCTTAATGACGATAATTAACACAAAACCTTGAATCGGGAATGTGAAGCCGGTCAAAGCCTTGAACCCCCATTGACATTGCCGGTCTAAGGCATGCTTTTATTTTGTTTTTGCTATGTATTATATATTATATTGCTCAGTTGATTCAAGACCGGCATTGGTATTACCGGTCATAGCCAAACCGGCATTCCCACTGCCGGTTTTACATGATAATTAATTTCCCTAAATACTGATTAATAAAACCGGCAATATCAAATTCGATCCGACTACATGATATTCACCTCCGCTTGCTACTGTACACAAAAGTAGCGCACCCCTTGTTGTATCGTGACTTTTCTTGTTTTCCATCAATGACTACACACATTTGTGAAGTCCTAAGCTATGTACGTAGCCATTGCTAGCTGCACTTCTCAATCTCTAGGAATTTTTCGTATTTATTTAAAAAAAAAGGTTCGGAGAGAGGTTCTATAAATGACAAAACACAATTACATGAATACTTATTAAATGAAAATGGGAGTTCAGGTGCTCAAAAGAGCAAAATTTATGTCAAGGATTGATGTGTTATAATATATGCTTCAATTTGGCATTACAGGCTCACCCAATTGGTTGATTGATTTATAAGCACTAGGAGTCTAAGAGTCGAAAGCTAAATGTTTAATTTGAGAGAAATATACATAAAAAATAAGCTACGTACCCCTAGCTAGCATAATTAAAATAAAATTACAATAAAAACCAAACTCTAAAGAAAGATAGAGAGAGTTTGTAGCTAGAGACTAATCGAAGAGATAGGTTAAGCTTTGAGTACAGTCAGTGTCTACCACTTGCTTGCAATTCAGCGGTCAGGTTCAACTAACTATGTTACGTCTAGGGCCCATCTTGTTTAACCAAATTTGGTATAGGATTATTTAATACCATCTGGACTCCTAGATTAGATTCAGAGATACTCACATAGATATATAAGATCCATATGCTAATTAATTTTACTTTTAATTACTCCCTCTGTATACAAATAGAAGACATTTTCACTTTTTAGATTCATGGCAAATTTGATGTATCTAGACAATAATAATGACTAGATACATCAACTTTTCAATGAATCTAAAAAGTGAAAACGTTTTCTATTTGTATACGGAGGGAGTATTTACCATAGATAATGTAAATACATAATCTTAATTAATTGTAGAGTTTTGATAAAACAATAGCATATATATACTCCCTCCATCCCAAAATAATAGTTATTTTTATAATTTTTATATATATTTTGCATAAAAAATATGACGAATAATTGGGACGGAAATAATATTGATAATATGTTTATTTTCGGATTATGATCATCAACTAAAAGAAAAGAATGTCCATTATATAATCTTTTATATTTCTATCATAGTTAAGTTTCCTACAAATTAGCAATGTACTGATCTTAATATATTGGCTTATAAATTTAAAGATTATAAGAGATTCATAATCTTGTGCATAAGTGACAAATAAGGGAAGAGAAATGTTAGGATAGTGAATTAATGTAGTGAATAATATAGTTAATTCATTAAACGATGACATGTGGCATAAAACATCTTAAATTCTGATTATATTTTCTTAAATTCAATGAAAAATAATTAAAATATTAGATTTAGTGATACGTGTCACCATATTATAAGTCACTGCATTAAATCACTATTCCTAACATTATTTATTAAGGAATTAAACAAAGGATCAAAGGGAAATCCTGGTAATTAAATGATGACCAACTAAAATCGGATGGATGAGTATCCGTCAACTAACACTAATGATCCTTGTGTCTCAGCGAAGGAAGTGATGTGCAAGAATATAATATATATAAATTGAGAAGTTTTTACATTCGTTAAATTGCATAAACGAGTTGAGGTCAAGCTTTAGAGCGATACATATTTCCTTCTTGAAAGGGATCAGTACTTTGAGTCTTTGACATATATACCAAGGTAAAAAAGTAAACTTCCATGGAAAGATTTCTTCAAAATGTAAACTTTGGAAGATACTCTATATTTTGTCCTGAATTCTTTGAAGATCATCTGTCTATGGAACATTTCCTTATTCAGTTTTTTTCAGACGGTTTTCCATGGTAGTTGGCAAAACGGATAAAATTGTTTTAAAATTAAGATCGATGGTCAAATTCAACACCCCTCTACATGAAGATAATTATATTTTTATTTTTTACTTTTGATTTTTAGCTCAAATTAAATTAAATAAGAGTATATATGTATAAAGTAGTACTGCGTCAACAGCAATAGATGAGAATGGAATTTGGATCACTGGGATCGATCGTACCAATAACAAGTCAATTTATCAACTGTACTATCGTCAAATCCATGGCATCTAAGAAAATAAGATAAATGTGTAGCAAATTAAGTGGTCGATCGTTGTCCACAAGTGGCAAGTATGCGTTTTTAAAGTTGAGAAGATTTTTTGATTTGGCGGCAAATGAACGGATACACGTAACTACGAACCGAATAAAAATAAATTGAATAAGAAATTATTGGTTTTTATTTTCTTTTTTTTACTTCATTTTCGTTCATGGTCATATTAACTATCAATTTGAGTCAATCAAATTATATATTACAATTTTCTTAATTAATCTACCATGAATAAAGCTTTAAATTAAAATATCATATTTGACCAAATAAATTGAAAACAAACCTTAGAGCATTATAAATTTAAGTTTGAATAAGTTAAAAAGAATGAACTATCATATTCGTTCATGTTCATTTTCGTTGATGAAAAAATAAACACAATTTATTTATTTTTATAAAATCATAATTAAAACTCAACTACTCTTGAATACGAACAAATATGAGCTATCAAATTAACATGAACATTTTGCCATCCTTATTTCTTTACCCAATTTAAAATTGAATATATATTTGTTGATAGATATTATATATATATATAAATATACCGAGAGAACCCTATTAAAAAATCGAAGAGTTTACAGGAATTTAACTTATTTCTTTCAATGTTCAAATTAAATTACTAAAACTAATGATAGAAGTCTATAAAAGTTTAGAAGCTATAGCAACAAGTACATGTTAACCCCTTTTAAATCTATGATCGTGAGAGCTGCCCTAGAGGACTCTCTAATGTCTCCTAAAACTAAATGTGTTCTTGCAATAACTACCTCTAAAGTCTTAATTACACCTAAACTTTATACAGTAGTACTATATATATGAAGACCAAAACCTTTTCAATTACTCCCTCCGTATACAAATATACAAATAAAATACGTTTTAATTTTTTAAATTCAGTGTAAATTTGATATATCTAATCATCATTATTATTTAAATACATTAAATTTATAATAAATTTAAAAAGTAAAAACGTGTTAGAGTGAGTATAAATCAATGGAACACAAAATTTTCTTTTTTGATATGATTTCTCTCTTACACACAGAGAGAGGATCTTTGTCCAGCCTACAGTCCCGTACCTTTCTCGAATATATCTCGGGATCGCACCAGAGAGAGAGATCAGAGAGAGAAATATATATATAAAAAACGTACATTAAAAAAAGTTACACATAAAATATACCTTGTTGTCATAGATATACTACTGATCATACGTGTGTGTGAGAGAGATTAGCAAATGCAAATAAAAACAAACACTATGGTTTAAATAGACACAAAAAAGTGGACGGCTATAAAGATCGTAGATAGCTTATTTTCATGCAATAAACAAGAGACGGAATGTTTAAAGCTGCTACACCGTCTCATTGGCTAATTTAAATCGTAATACACCTCTTTCGGAATATAATTAGTCCCTATTCTATTCTATTTTTATTTTTTTTTGAAATTATTCTAATTCTTTTTTTAAGAAAAAAATTTGGCCAAAGTACTAACCGTGTTCACTACAAGCGAGGGTGAAATGTCAAGTCAAAGTAAACAGAGATACTAATGAAACAGGAAAAAAAATTTGTTGATAAAGAAAAAGTTTGCTTTAATAATAGTGTAGAGGGCAAATATTTAATTAACTCGTGTTATTTTGGTAGTTACTACTCAAAAAAGAAGAAAAAAACTCGTGTTTGGTGACTGTTTAGCCGCAGTTAAAGAGTATTCACTGCCACGGTTGAAGTTGAAAGCACTTTTGACTAGACTAGATAGATACGTGGGGGAGTAGTCTTGCCTAACCTATTTTGCTTCGATTATCGGTGATCATATATTGGCAGAAAATTATAAAATTATAACTCAACTCTAATAAATAAACCATAAAATTAATTTTTTTTTCTAATCGAATGTACACTTTTCGGATTCGTCGAATCCGAGACAAAAAGTGTTAATTACGTGATTAGTATGAAATCGTGGATACGGAATACGGGATAAGTAGTCTCGGATTTACCATTCACGGACAAGTAGTCCCGGATTTTCCATTCACGGGACAAGGGGAAGCTGACACGTGGCAAACATGCGTAGAGATTAGTCCCGTGTACACCGAATACGGGACAAACCTCTACGCATGTTTGCCACGTGTCAGCTTCCCCTTGTCCCGTGAATGGAAAATCCGGGACAAAGAATTCACAAATCACAGATTCCTTCTTCTTCACAGATCTGCCGGATTTCTTTCTTTCTCTCAAAAATCCTCTCAAAAATCCAGAAAATTTTCTCCTCACTATTTCTTGTCCGAAAAATTTCGGAATTTGCTTTCTCTCGTATAGTATTAGAAAGAAGACATATTTTCAGGTATTTTTTCTTCAAATTTTAACTCATTAAATCAATTTAGTACTTATTTTTCGCCGGAAATTCTTCAAATCGGAGGTTTCGGTGGGTTATTCGGGTTTGTTTTCTTTCGTTTTGGTGGAATTTTGCTTAGAATTAAACTGTTGGGGATTTTTTCGGTTCGGGTTTTCGGTTCAATTTTTCCGGTTCGGGTTTTCGGTTAGAGTTTAGAGTCTTTTCGGTTCGATATTTTGGTTCGTTTTCTTTGGTTTGGTTTCTTCGGTTCGGTTTTTTTGGTTCGGTTTTTCCTGGTTTGGTTTTTTTTGGTTCGACTTGTTCCGTTTCGAATTTTCTGTTCCATATTTTTTCATTAACTGTAAGTAACTCATATTTTTTTTAACAGGTTATGGCGCAAAGATCTTCATGGATTCCTCAGGACCTAAGGAGGGCGATCTATTGTGGTTTCTGCCGCAACATAGATCGCTGCACATTTATTCATCTCACGAGGAGTGTGCTAGGCCACTAATGGTGCGGAGAGCCGACGCATTCTTTTGGGAGTGTATGCGGGATGACGTCTACCACATACCTCGGGTGATGGAGTTTATAAGGATGATGGGTTTTGGGGTTGGTTTCGAGCGTAGGACTTATGGAGTATGACCATCATTTGCTGACGGCACTTGCCGAACGATGGAGGCCAGAGACTCACACTTTCCACCTATCCGTAGGCGAGGCCACCATCACGCTTGAGGATGTTGGGGTATTGTTGGGTCTGTCCATTAATGGTTTGCCCTTTACGGGTAGAGAGTCCTATCCCGCCGACATTGACGGGTATCTCCATAGGCTGTTGGGCTTTGTCCCGAGTAGGGATGGGAAGACCTCTATTCGGCTCGCCAGCATTAGGGAGCACTTGCAGAGCCATAGGGAAAGGTTAGATATTTCAGACGAGGAGGCGCTACAGAGGGCGCGGTGTCACCTCGCGTTCTTACTGGCTGGTTGCTTCTTCCCGGATAAGAGCCAGAACAAGATAGATCTTTTCCTATTGCAGCTTCTAGAAGATCCAAAGGCTTGCGGTCAGTTGAGTTTGGGCAGCGCTGTTCTTGCATACACATATCGCGCATTGTGCGACTCAGCCCGTTCAGGAGAGCATTCCACGAACATGTGCGGGCTACTGGTACAGTTCTGGGCATGGTCGAGGATCTTAAGGTGAGACCGAGATTTGGTCGAGGACATTTGGATCCAGAGGGCTTGCCCTTTGCTGCACGGTAAGTTCACGACTCTGTTGAATTTATAACTAAATTCGTTGATTTATGGCATATAAAATATCGTACGATGATGCCTCACAGGTGGACGAGACCTTTGTCCAGGACCAATATTACGAGTCACGTCCTTCTGGCTTATAGGGATCAACTATCTTTGATGACTCTGTCGCAGGTATTTTGTCTTCTAAGTTCCCGTTGACCTTTAAATAATTCTTTGAAAAACATAAATATATTTCTAACAATTAATTTCGTCATTCCGTTTTAGTTCCTATAGACGCCATAAGCTGACCACATGCACACTCTACCGGATGGATGCCGTCAGGGTGAGCACATTTGGAGGTCCAGGACATACCTCCACTACTATTACATTGTGGAGGGACACTACACCGACATGGTGATGCGACAGTTCGGATGCCTCCAACTTATACCGGACGATCCTCTGAGTGAGACCGAGACTCAGAGATTGCACAGAATGAAGAGGTCGTCACACTACAGGAATTGGCACGAGACCATGCTATTTACGTTCAAGAGTGGAACGATCGAGCTAACGGTGTCGTGGAGGGTTCCCCTACACCTTACCCTACGGTTGTAGACGATTATATGTCTTGGTACCGGCATAAGACCGTACAGTTTGTACAGGATCCTAGTCATCAACCACCCGATGCAGGTTACCATGGTCGCACCGATTCATCGCACGCTCTGGTAAGTACTAATTATTTCTTATTAGTATGATGTTCAACAATCTCTAATGGAAATTATTAAATCGGAGATTATTTTCCTGGGTATTGAATTGCAGAGCGAAGAGCTAAAGCCACCTTATGCACTGGACGTCGCATCTACAGGAGACGTACAACGGCAATGAGTATCTTTCTGAGCAAGCGTAGATTTATGGGAAGATATTAACCAGGATTAGGGACTTGATGGAGGCCATTGGTTTGCCGATCCATGATCCGACCGATACTGCCGACACTAGCATCGTCCACGAGGATCCTAGTCAGAGCTACGTTCCTCTACAGCCCATATCACTGTTGGGTCGAATCGGGAGACGGGTGTTGGGGGGCGATAGACGAGGCAGAGGCCCCTACCCAAAGTGCCTCCTCCTACAGCACAAGTGGGACCCTCTCGTTTGTTTTCATCACAAATGAACCTTAGGTTCCATGACATTATGACCTCTCAGATGTTTACTGGCGATGAATTGGGGGATGCAACTTCACCATTCCAGCAGTACGCAACTTCGGTCGCGTGCTCCGATGTTGCAGGGTCCTCCGTGCCTGTAAATCCTACCGGTCCTGCGCATGTTGTAGAGTATAGCTTCGACAGTCTTTGGTCTGGTGTACTGCAACAACAACAGCCGACCACGTACGACACTCCTAGTCACTCACATTCTGTAGATGTCAAATGGGCTTAGGCATCGGGTCCAGTTCTCAGGGCGTTCACTCTCAATCTGAGATGATGACGAACCAGATGCGCAGGAGACGGAGTTGCAGCGACAGGATCGCATAGGTCGTGGTCAGATGAAGAGGATGATAGTTGGTTCTACGGATAAGGTCGTCATTCGTAATTTTGCGAGTATGTTGTATATATATGTAGTTGTTAGGAATAATACTTTATTCATATATTTCAATAACTGGTAACTTGATAATAAATAAATAAATTATTAATCATCATATTCATTATCATCACCATCATCGTCAACGTCGTCATCATCATCGTCATCGTCCGCATCCTCATCCTCGTCATCTTCATAAGATTCATCCTCTCTATCATCATCATCGTAGTCACCGTCTTCATAATCATCATCGAGAGGCGCATTTCCATGAAGTCTATATGGATCGTGCAACATGTTCAACGGCAATCTATCCGCAGGTGAATGAGTGAACATGCATTTCCTCCTGTCGTGATCTCTGCCGTTGCAATTGCTACACCCTCGTGGTCTTTGACCGGTTCTGTTCGCGTAGTCCCTCACGCCCATTAGTCGTCTGTTAATTCGTTTGCGACCCTGACCGGTATGATGAACCATCCGACTGTCATCGGGTAGGAGCAAAAAATCGGATTCGGGCCAGTTATTCGGCAGAGGGTGAAACACACCACTGAACTGTTGTCTCCAACCATCCATTGTGTGGCAACGATGAACCAGATCTTGACGACGAACGTTGAGTTCCTTCGCAACGGCCATTGCATGAGAACAAAGAATCCTAGAGGTGTCCCAATGTAAACATGTGCATGAACCCATGTCAAATTGATAGTGTTTACACGGCCCGGAACTCCGAGACGCAACGCGGAGATCTGACAATGAACGTATGCCCAGGAGCATTTGGATATAACGAGACTTCGTACCGTCTGGCGCGCATCTTGTTGTCATCGAATGTCTCAGACGGTTTTAGTGCTAGAGCATATCTATACCTATTTATTTTCGCCAGCTTGTCCGTAAAAATCGCCATAGCTTTTGCCGTGAGTGGCCTGGAAGAACGCCCTTATCGGCAAGAAGCGATCGCCTCTAAGAACGTTATTGTATCTCTTCGGGTCGTTTGAAGTAGTTATACCCCATCTGTAAAATCCGTCTAGGAACAATGTCCACTTCTCTAGGGGATTACGTTGCAGATATGTAGCTGCATGCTGACTCGTTTCTATAAGATCTGTCCATGTCTTGATATATTTAGCCTCATCCAACTCGGTACACACGTCCCAACATAACCCATATATTCATTTCTTCTTCGGGACGCTTGCCATCATATTGGCACGAATGTGCTCCATGTAGAACCTGTGTAGGGGCAATGTTTAAGTGATGGATTAATTTGAATTTTAAAATACCAGTTAAAGTGCTGTAATCATCACCTGTGAACTCTCTAGTTTGGCAATTTTCTATCCATCTTCACGATAGCGGAAAGGATGCCTGAATGACGATTAGATATGATGCAAGTGAACGTATCTTGCAGAACGTATTTTTTTAGGTATTTCAAGAACCAGTACCAGCTGTGGTTCGACTCCTCATCTACGATGGCATATGCGACTGACACGACTCTGTGGTTAGCAGTCTTCACAATCGCTACGACCGCCTTACCCTTGTACGCCCCTTGGAGATGCGCTGCGTCAACGGTAACTGTGTTGAAATGTGTGTTTCGTCTCACCAAAATGCCATAATACGTACCTGAATAAATAAACCAAAATCAGTAAAATTTATTTTTAAAGTACCGCGCACAGTAAACATTTGTCCGTACCTGAAAACCTTCCTCCGGCTATGTACAACCCCATCCTCCTTCTTGAACTTCCACTGCACTTTCGTCCCATCATTGCAGTGTTCAAGAGCTCGCATGTAACTGGGCAGTTGGAGAAAATTTGTCTCTCAATCTCCATATAACTGGTTCAGAGCCACTCGCTTACCGTTCCAAGCTTTTTCCTCCCTATTTTACAGCCGAATGCTGCTTCACAGTCTTCAACAATGGACTTGATTGGGTAATTTGGACGGTCTCTAATCTTACCAATTATGACGTGGGCAACATGATTTTGCGAAATATTCCGATCCTCCCGTTCGTTGTTTGCTCCGTCACAATTATGCCCATCACACTAGACTGTCATTTGCCACGTGTGATATTCACTCTTAAAAGAAGCACGGATCTTCCAGTTGCATACAATACCACTAAACGGCTTCTTAGTACGTCTGTTTGGACAATTTATGCATTCTGCCGCCCATCTCGTCTGATCTGACACCGTAGTGCGATACTCTGCTCCCCGCCTAGTTGACCATATGGCTATCGCACCCTTGAAGCTGTTACTTGTTCGAAAAATGCGTTCCCAGCTTTATGGTGCTAGGGTCACCATTGTATAACTCTGGACGAGTAGGCATGCGGCGGTTTGTTATCTCATCAGGTCCATCCATATTGTTGAACACATGATATTCTCTTGCGCGAGGGAACAATGTAATCCTCGTCGGAGGGGCCGTATCCCCGTCGTCCGCGAGGCCTACTAATCGACTCTCCCCCGGCATTGAATCCTAGTGTTCGACCCGAATTATGAATCGGATGGTAGCTTATGAACAAGTCACGACTCTAAGAATGATGTTGACACATCAATGATAATGTAGCATCATCATTAATAACGATACATTGTTTTTCACCGTTATCGATCGCGTATATGTAGATTAGCCTCAATTGTACTCCTTCTCTTTCAATGCTGGCATAATTGTACATTATTTGGGAAAAATCACCATAACTTAACCAATCTTCGATCAAATACGTTGCGTCGGGAACACTACCTACAACGACCTTGCCATCAATATATTGTACAGAACTCCTCCAATATAAATTTAAATATGAAGACATATTTAATAATATTTTAAAAATATTACAAAGAAAAAATTAGGATTTTAAAGAATATTAAGAAAGATTGTAAAAAATGATGAAGAAAGATTGTGAAAATGTATTTCGTGTGGGGAGTTTTAAAGGAATTCCGGACTTTTAATCGCGTGTGTGGCAAATACGGATTACATATTCCCATTAACTTCATCTCCGGGACAATATAAAACCCGTATATGATATTTTCGGGACAAAGGCAGTCCCGGATTTAACGTTTCCGGAATCCAACTCTACACCCGTATACGGTATATCCGGGACAAAGGCATTCCCAGATTTACCATTCACGGAATCAAAAGATCCAAATCCAGCTATACCCCTGTACACCATTTTCGAGACAAGTCTTAATTAATTACAATTAGTAATCTCGTGAATATGAAATCCGGGAGTAGTTATTCGTGTTTATCTATTAGGGTTCAGTTACACAAAAATGTTGTAACCCCATATATTGATGATTATTGGTGATCATATATATATATATTTCAATTTCTTTTCATTTGCTTGGAGGATACGATAAACATGTCACATTTCTTTACAGGTGTTTCCGCTAAGAAATTGAGCAACAAATTTACTTAAAATTAAATGATCTAGTTCACTTAACAATACCTAATGTAGAGATATGATAATATGTGTTCATATATTCATTTGATCGCTCGTATTCGTTCATAAAAAGTTCGTTCATGAACATTCACTTTTAAAAATGATCATATACAAATGAATATATGAGTTCATTCTCTCATGAACGAAACCGAACATGAATGAACATGATAGTTCATTTTGACTCATATTTTTAAACTCATTTGTTCTCAAAATTATCATATTTTTAGGTTCATTTTTCGATTTTTGGGTCAAATATGACTGATTTTTTATTTTTTAAAAAACTTCATTTACGGCAATTTGGTTAAAAAAATTATAACATAATTCGATTGCTTCAAACTGTTAGTTAATATAACCAAGAACGAAAATATACAAAAAATAAAAATAATATATGAAAAAGAAAAAGAAAATTTATTGTTGGATTTTGTTTTTTAATTTATTTGTATTTGTGGGTGTTCCGTACATTTACCATCCGCCTAATATTGCCAACCACAATGATAGTTCGAAATTTAGTAATTCGAGTTAGATAAAAAAAACCTTATGTTATTTCCTCAAAAAAAAATTCTTGAATTCACTCTATAAAGATCTTTTGATCAGTTTATCATGTTATCTTCAGTTCTTTTTACCATACACAATGAAGTACTCATTTAGACAAATTAATGACAGTTTTGTAGGCCATTAATTCGGTTCAACAGACTGAAAAATACTTATCTGTGCTTGTATGGACCAGCCTAGCTAATACAACTAAAACAAAGCAGGTACAATATTATTTATGCAATGTTATCTATCTATCTATCTGGATGAAAAAACAAATGAAATCCACCTGAAACTACGAGGGCTAAGAGAAGGTACTTAATTTAGCTTAAGGAAGATGGCACTGAGATATATGTGGTCAAAAGCTTTTGCTCAAATTTGAAACTAAGGATTATTGGACCACCTTGAAAACAAAACTTATTATAATTGAAAATAAATAAAGTATATGCATGTAAATGATCTATTCATTAAGTATTAATTAGAATAATTAAAAATTAGTTCCATGAAAAAAAAAATTCAAATATATAGTAGAATCTCGATTAATAGTTAATACTCAATATACGATAATTTTGATCTAACGCATACTCCAATTAATCATTGACTGTGGGGCTACGAGAGAGATAGAACGGCAATATGAATGATCTGAAATGGTGAGACAATTGAATGGCGTCAGCTGTGGTGTTTGTGAGGGCAACATTATATATAAAAGTATTAATTAAATGGGGACTCACTCTCTCTGCAAAATAATAAGTAAAGAAAATAATGGTCCTTAAAATAATAAATAAAAAACATAATTTGAACTCAGAGTTTTGTCTATTCCATTGTAGCTTAATTAAACTGGACTTGGAGATCTGGTCGAATCCAACTAGATCTTCTCCTTTATTACTTGAATCAGTAAAAAATGGAATCAGTAAGACTCCAACTATTTGTTTCCATTGCATATCAGAACTCTCCCTAGCTAACTACTTCGCAACTTGTCTTAACTCTTACGTCAAAACCAAACAGCCATCATGTGATCACACTGTTCTGTAAGTATTTGTCTCTTGTCTTTAAATACAGTTCGTTTTACAACATAAAACAATATCTTATGTACAAATCTAATTATGCATTATGTTAGATATTAATCTATCATTTACTTCTCCTTGAAGCAAAATCAACTCTCCTTCTTCGCAAGAAATTCCTGTACAAAGAATAATATGGTTTCACAATCACAACAACTCAACCATACCAAACATGTTCATTGAAAATTTAAAATAGACATTGAATAAATTTATTAGTACTTTAATCCTTTTTTTAATTACCTTTTCATTAGTATAAAATAGAAAATAGGTTGTATTGTTTTCTTAATTGAAGTTAATTAAAATAATTAAATTTACTCTCAATTTCACACCTCTCGGGTCTTCAATAAAATGAATTTCATCTTGTTAATATTAATTAAAGATTAGACCCTTCATCTAAAAAATTACAAAATCTAAAATTCATATCTAAAATCGGATTAATCTTTAGCAAAAGTATAAAATTATCTCTAACCAAATAATCAATTCATGATTTTTTAGGAGTTCACTATATATTTTTATCGTATTCGTTGTTTTCCGACATATTTAACATGATAAACGGATCCTGACGAAACTTTATGATAAGATGATAGTATATGGTCACATTCTCACATAAACAAAATCACATGAATTTAAAATGTCATAATTAAATTAATCTAGGGCAGGCATAACATGCAATTTAGCTAGTACCAAAACCGACCATTAGTAACATATCGGTGTCGAAACAAAATTCAAGACGAAAACGACAATTCACATGAGAAATAAAATGAACGAGGCACCCTTAAGTACGCTATTATGAAAGTATAATTTTGTTATGAGATGATATTTAATTTTTTGTGCAGTTTTAATTTTAACTCTGTTTTGAAATTAGAAACACTATATATCATTTTTGAGATAATATATCATTTTTCCGTCGAGATAGAAAAATTATATATATGAATAGACAGTATATTTTTATATTATATAATATGATTTATTATATATATTTGTATTATCATATTTTATATATGATACTATTATTTGATTTATGATATGACATGTGATCTACATTGTCGTTGGATTTAAACGTGATGATTCATATAGCCGACTCCACTCGGTGGAATTGAGGATGGTTGTTGTTGTTGTTTAATTTTAACTCTACTTTGAAATTAGAAACAAGAATTACACGCGCGCCTGAAATTGAACGCACCTAACTTTCCTCTTTCTCTCATGGCGATCTAGCATTCGCCCCAAGCCATTTTTTGCATCGGAAGAGCAAAGGTTCAATTAGAAGTACGTGTTCAGTGGGTTTGAGATGGCGACGATGTTGAGTACGAGTGTGGGTGCGAAGACGAAACTGAAAGAAGAGGAAGCTACTTGGGCTTTCTCTTTGGGAAAAATCATCTAAGGAGTGAAGGGAGTGAGCTTTATTTTGTTCCACCGACGGTGGTTGATGGTGTTAGAGTGGTCTGATTCCACATAGAGGAAACTCAATCGAAAGCAGATAAATGGAAGTTTGCGTTGGTGGGTTCATTTTATAAGGATGTTCCAAAGTTCTTGAGATTTCAACATTTTGTGATGAATAGGTGGGGAAAAGCGGGGTTGAACTCTGTACATCAGATTGAGCAAAATGTCTGTCTCCTCAACTTTGAGTCCCAGGAGGCTCGGCAAGCTACAATAGGTGCTGGTCCCCTCACCTTTAATTGTCGGCATTTGTTATTGACATAATGGATTCCTTCAATGGAATTTAAGTTTACCGAGGTAACTCGAATTTCGATTTGGGTTAAACTCCCTAAGTTGCCACTTGTGTTTTGGTCCTCGAGACTGTTGAGTAGAGTAAGAAGTGTTTTTAGAAAGCCATTGATGGTTGATCAATGCACATTGAATTAATCGAGGCTGAGTCATGCAAGACTTCTGGTAGAGATGGACATAACTATGGAATTTGAGAAAACTGTGACTTTAATTGATGAGAAGGAAAATCGTTTTCTACAGCTAGTTAACTATGAATGGATTCCAAAGCATTGTACTGTTGTGGGAAGCAGGAAAATCTTGCAAAAACTTGTGCGTCTAGGAGACAGCAAGGGGTCCAGTCAGTGCCTGGGGAAGAAGTTCAACAAATGGAGAAGGGCGACAATATCATTAAACAAGGGGCTGTTGAAAACACACAACAGGTGGGCAAAGTTACTAGTCCTCACGAGACGTCTACGTCTACTTTTACCGTTAATGAAAAAAATGGGAAGAGTTCAGATAATAAATAGGGAGGTGTGGTTATAGGGTCAAATGTTGTTACTCCACTGGCTTCTACTAGTGGTGCTTCTAGTGCTGGTTTGGAGGTGCAATTGGGAGGGAATGTTTCAAGACAAGGTGACTGGCAGGTGGTACGAAGCTCAAAGATGAAAGGAGTTACCGGTACCACACCAGCTCAAGGGGTTTCCTTGGTTTCTTATGCAAAGGTCCTAGGTTCAGTAGGACATTTGGAAGTTATTGGGGTTGTGGAAGGAGTTAGGAGAAAAGCGGGAAGACCACAGAATGGTGGCGGCCCTTGTGGAAAGGGATGAGGATTGGAACGTGGAATATTCGGGGACTTAAACGTCCTCAAAAAGCAGTTAGAGATAAGGCGGCTAATTGCTTCAAATCACTTATTTGCATGTGGTGTGATTGAGACTCGTGTACGTGGGGTTAATGTTGATGGAGTATGGAAAATAGTTTAAAGTGTTGTGCTTGGTGTATGGTTAATAATAATTCAGTGTCCGAGTTGGGGAGGATTTGGATTATTTTTAATACGTCCAGAGTTCAACTGTCAGTATTGGATGTGAGAGCTCAATGGATGCATTGTCGTCTCATTATAGAGGGTGTAGACTTTTTATGGATTGTGGTTTATGCGTGCAATGACACTGAGAATGGGATATTATTATGGGAGGCGCTTGTTCGTTTAGGGGCTGACTTGTCAGAACTGTGGATAGTGCAAGGCGATTTTAATGTGATTTTATGGACAAAAGAGAGGCATGGGGGGCAGGGATTTGACTTCCTGGAAGCTTCTGAATATGAGCAATGTTTGACGACATCGAGCCTTCTTGAAATGACAGCTCAAGGTAGGTTTTTCACTTGGACTAATTATCAAGGGGTTGGGGACCGGATCTGGAGTAGGATTGATCGTTGTTTGATCAATCTTGAAGGTTTGGATGTGTTTCTTGGTGTGTTTTATAAAGTTTTAGACAGCGGAATATCCGACCATTCTCCATTAATTGTTGAATTGAGATTGTTTGTGGGGGCTCTAAAGAAACTGTTTCGGTATTATAATATGTGGAGGTCGCATCCAGCACATGAAGTTCTAGTAGCTAATACCTGGAGGGCTCCCGTTGAGGGGAACTACTTGAGGCAGTTATGGTGCCGGTTAAAAGCAGTAAAGGGAGCATTAATGGCGTTAAATAGGCAAGAATTTGCTGCGATATCTGACAGGATAGTGAAATGCCAAGACCAGTTATCTGAGACTCATGATGGACTTCAGAGGGATCCAAGTAATGTTGGTTTATTAGAGTAAGAAAAGATTGTACTGAGCCAGTTTCGACTTTTGATGCAGCAGGAACAACACTTTTACAAACAAAATGCTCGATGTGAATGGATGAAGATGGGGGAGGCGAATATGAGTTTTTTTCATTGTTCAGTGAAGATTCGAACAGCTCAGAATGCAATTCGAAGTTTGCAGGGTCCTGTAGGTGAAATAATCACATATCAGACAGCTATTAGTGATTGTGTGGTGTAATATTACAAGATTCTCCTAGGTCAGGACTCCCATTCTAAGACCCCATTTGATACAGTTATATTGGAAGGTGGTACTTTACTGTCGGACAATGAGGTTGATTGGTTAATTCGAGAAGTGACGGGTGTTGAGATGAAACAAGCATTATGGGGCATCAATGAAAATAAGGCACCTGGTATTGATGGTTTTACCGCACTGCTTTTCAAGCATCATTATCAACTGGTAGGGCAGGAGGTTATTGAGGTAGTCCAGAGCTTTTTTCGTACAGGGAAGCTAGTGAAACAGTTTAGCTTGACAACTCTAACAATTATTCCGAAAACTACTTCTTCCCAGGGTTGAAGGACTACCGGCTCATAGCGTGTTGTACAATGATCTACAAAGTAATATCAAAGGTACTTCTCGACTCGCTCACATATTACCTTTATTAATTAGTCTACTCCAGTCGGCTTTTGTGGCTGGGAGATTAATCACGGGCAATGTACTTGTGGCCTACGAGTTAGTACATAATTACCATCGAGTTCTACCTGATTTATTATGTACAATTAAAGTTGACATATGTAAGGCTTATGACTCAGTGAACTAGGATTTTTTGGAGGAAGTATGTATGGGTTTCGATTTCTTCATAGGTTTGTGAGATGGGTTATGGTTTGTGTGAGGAGTGTCCATTACTCTCTATCAATTAATGGAGGGTTGTAAGGGTTTTTTAGGGGCAGAAAAGGCTTACAGCAAGGTGATCCTATTTCACCCTTCCTATTTGTGTTGGTGATGGAAGTATTGTCTCATATGTTAACAAATGCTCCTGAGCAATTCAGATTCCACAAGGGTTGTGAAAGTATGAGGTTGAAACATCTATGCTTCGAAGATGACCTCTTCTTGTTCTGTATGGGGCTGAAAATGCAGCTTGATAGATTTTATAACTTCTCGGGACTGCTGGTTAGTGACGAAAAGAGCAATATATACTTTAGTGATGGTCATCTTAAATAAAGAGAGGTTATTTTGGGCAGGTGTGGCTTGCGAGTAGGGAAAATACTAGTGAGATATCTAGGTGTGCAACTAATATCTACAAAGTTAAAGAAGGAACATTGTGGGGGACTGGTTGAGGCTATTAATTCTCGACTAAAGGGATGGGCAGTCAAAAACCTTTCCTATACAAATAGACTAACATTGGTGAATTTAGTCTTGAGGAACATTCCGGTTTTTTGGTGTCTTGCTTTTATCCTACCAAAAGCTGTTATGAAGATTATTGATGCGAAATGTCGATCCTTCTTTTGGACCAGATCGGATGACTCGAGGAAAAGTTTGGTGGCGTGGAAGACAGTGTGTAAGCCGAAGAAAGAAGGTGGACTGGGAGTTTTTTGACTTGGTGGTATGGAACAAGGCTGCTGTGAGTAAACAGATCTGGACCATCCTGACATTGAAAACCTCATTATGGGTTGTTTGGTTTATGGAAACAAAGTTGCGAAGATTAAGTTTCTGGGGCGCCAGATTATAGTGCTGCGTGGGAGAATATGTTAGACCTTCGGAATGAGTTAAAGAAGTATTATTTGTATGAGTTGGGACAAGAATGCAATGCTTCGTTTTGGTTCGATCCTTGACTGCCAGACGGTGCATTGTGTGATCAATTTTCGATGATTAAGTTTTCTGATGCAGACGTAGCTAGAGACAATAAGGTGTATCATGTTTGTGCAGGTGGTTTCTGAAGCATAGGATTGTGTGTAGAGAATTAGAATATTGACACTGTCTGACAAGATCACCTGAAAAATTTACAATGCACTACGAGTTAAATCTTCATATGTACGATGGGAGAAATTGTTATGGGAAAAAGGGCCAATGCAGAGACATAGTTTTATATGGTGGCTGGTTATATTGGATCGCCTGGCAGTAAAGGCTAGGATTTGTCGATGGGGGTTATATGCTGATAATGTGTGGCCTTATGGCTGAAACACGAGACCATTTATTCTTTAAATGCTCATTTTCGACTTTAGTATGGGATGCTGTTATGAATTATGTAGGTGTAACGAGACCGCCGAAGCCATGGAAGTGGGAATTGGACTGGTGGTGCCGTAAGGCAAGAGGCAAATCTCAACTAGCTATGTTACGAAGACATCTTTTCTGTGCAACTATTTACTATATCTGGAAAACAAGAAATGATTGTGTGTTTGAACATGGACTGGCTAATTTTCGTAAGGTAGTAGGAGATATAAGGGAGTCCGCACTATGCTACTCCACTTGTATTCCTAATGACAGTTTTGATAGACTATTAGATCAATGGCGCATTTTATAGTGTAGTGTTTTTCATATAGGTTTATTGAGTATTTATTTGTATTTCTTGTTTCCGGCGGTTTGCTATTGGTGAAATAAAAATTACTATTTATTAAAAAAACTCTATTTTGAAATTGTTTATTCTATATAAAAAAAAAGATTTCTTAATAGTTAAAATATTTAATGAAATCTCTAATTCCTACCACTTCGTGCGCTGACGGTCGTAACGAATAATTAGTCTTAATATTATCGGCGATGAGGATATCTCGAGAGACTAAAAAAATATTTAATGAAATCTTTGCGTTCGATTAACCATAGTTAAAAAAAAAAGTTCCACATATAGGATGCAATCGGTCACATTTGTTTGCTTCATTGGTCCTGTTTCACAGTGTTTAAACATATCATCACTATCTTCTGCTAACTCCCGTTCCATCCCTTTCACACTCATTACGTACGATTAATTAATTGCATATATTAAATCATTATAAAGGCAGGGTTACGTTTATATGTGTCTTTTATGAAAACGACGTGATTTTGAGTTGGGTTGCATGCATGATGATGTGTATAACTAGGGGACTCTTAAGTGTAACATAGAGCTAACTCTCTCTCTCTCTCTCTCTCGACTGTATGTCTGTTTGAGTCTTTGAGATCGATCGAATAGAAACAAGAATGTTTTGGTTCTTCATGACTCAAAACCAAAGCCATTCTGTCTCTCTCGAGCATATTATTAATATGTATTATTTATATATATATGTATATAGCAGCCTGTCGTCCTTTTATAGATCACTTTGTGTAATTAGGTTTTCAGTTAATAAATCAGAATAAGTACTAATCGTTGCTATGTTGAGATTGAGACCAATTTCTAATCTACCACTATAATTGGGGTTAATTAGAGTAGAGATATTAAGAAAGGCATCTTTCTCATGTCATGATGTGCAAATGTGTGGTGTGAGTGTCATAGCTAGTAATGAAGTTTTGATGGCATCACTATTATAAATAAATTCAGAAAGAAATTATCATCTCAGGAATATTGTATTGTTGCTTTCACAATGTGTACCCATTAGTTCCAACAAAAGCTTTAAGACGTGATGTAAGCAAAAAACCAGAAACACACATTGATCATTAGGCGCTATCTCTTTGTTAACCGCTTTGCTGTGCTTTTCCTTTTAATGGTCGAAGTCGATAATCCCTCACCCTCCAAACCAAACAAAAACCGTAGGTACGTAGCTGACTTATAACGAAAGTCAATTACAGTTTTCTCGCATCATCACCCTAATTTATTTATAATTCCTTCATATATGATTTTTTAGACTTTTTATTTTGTCTAAAAAATTGTGACTATCATACATACACAATCAAGATCAAAATATGTTATACTTTTCATGTTACTTTGTTCTATGTCAATACATTAAAAAAAGAATGTATTGAGAGACGGAAGAAGTACAAAATTAGAAAATCGATTCTAGGCCTATCACTTCGGTCTATTTGATTAAATCAGATCAGATTTTTCACCGTCCCATATTCAGTCAATTTGTGATTTAGCGAACCGAAAAACAAAATGACTGAACCCCTGATCTCTGGAATCAAGGTACAAGAACCAGATTATATAGTAACCATCCTCTTAACATATAAGTAATTCATTGTACAGAAAATATGGCCAGTATTTATTTACAAGTACCCTATTGACAGAAAGAGATGGATACAAATAACAAGTACTGGGCCTTAGGAAATGGTTCTCCAGGCACTATCTACTCACGCGTGAATGAGGGTACCCTGACTTGACATTGATCATTCGAATAAAGACCTTTATCGCCAATTCCACTCATTTAGCTATTTCCAGGCAATAAAATGGAGAAACACGAAATTTATCTATTTCGATATCAACTCTGCACATAGTTGAAAAACCATGTATCCATCCAATCCATACGGAAAAAGCAAGCAAATTCATCCGTGACCATTGGGAAAAATAGAACACACAATGTACTAGAAGTTTTAAATTGCTGGTTTCGGTAGAGATTATTCTCACATGGTGGTAATTATACAGTATAAAACACAAGAACTCTTTCAATATTTGAATTTGCCGATAAATAGTGTTTTACCTTAATTATATCACGATTTTACATTAGCTAGGTCGGCAGCTGCTCGTGCAGCAGCGGTTGCACGATCGGCAGCAGCAATGGCGGCTCGAGCTTTTTCCAGAACATCAGATGGTCGTGACGTCATCATCTTCGTACCGGGACTGGTGCTTTTCACTTCATAAGGGATATCTCTAGGCGATGATTCAATTTCACTGTTTTTCAACAATGGCATGTTGCTAGGAGGTTGAGGAGCTTGAAGAGGTTGAGAAGAACCCTTATTACTATTACTTGACATGTTAGGATGTGTGTTGTTAGAAGCTGAAGAGTAAGAATCCTGCCTGACAGGCATTTGAGACAGAGCAGTTCCTGATCCAGCCTACACAAAATAGAAAATAATAAAATAATGATACAAAAGAATTGGAAATTGTCCAATAAAGCGGTAGTAGGAATATTCCTACAACTCCACAAACAAAAAACTGGAATATCAAGAGGATCAAGTGATAAAACAAATGCGAACGTGAGAAATTTAAGAAACTCAAGAAATAACGTAATTTTGTGTTTGTACCAGTAGATCTTCGTGTTTTTTACAAAATTCTGCTTCAGCACTTGAAGAATCCCATTCCAGATTGTACTCTCGTGCAATTTCCTTCAACACCTTGAGTTTTTCTTCTCCTGGTGGAGCATTAACTGAAAGTTTTTCGATTATCTGAGAAATATTAAACGGAAAGAAATGAGGTCAGTATACATCAAGTTAAAATGTCATCTTAGGTTTCTTAAGAAATGGGCGTGTGAAAGCCATTACCGTGCGGTTCACGCCAGAATCAGGGCGGAGCTCTGATATAGCTGCAACGAATTCTTTCCCATATTTCGTAGTGAACAAATTCTTCAGCGTCAATAAATCTGGAACTTCTGAACATCTTGTAGCAGAAAAAATTATGCTTGCGACAGCTTCTTTAAGTTCTATTGGCAACTCCCTGTGACATGGAAAAAAACATATTAAATTTGTAATCAAAGTATAACTTCCCCAGTTCATACTTTAATTCTAAAAACACGCAAGCAATAATGTGATTAAATATCGAGCCCATCATGTCAGCACATCAATTCCAGTAAATTCTAATCCAAATCAGATATGAACTCCAAAAATTCGTTTTCATTTATGCCAACCCATATTTCCAAACCAAATACCTCTGAGCACAGTTTAGAGCTAAAATACACGATTCTTCCCCTGTCCAAAGTCAGTGCACTATTGCCAAATTATATAAGGCTTCAAATTGAATAACCATGAGAGAGCAAGCTTTCTAGTTTCTAGTGCCTATCGAAGCAAACGAGAAATATCAAAAACAAAATGTGTGTCTATATCGATTCAAAAGACTTACCACTCCACACAAGATAATCCAAGCATGTAAATCGTATTCCAACAAAACCGGGTCAGTGTACTTACTTCTGACTTTCGAGAATCGGAGTACGGGCAAGAACAAACTCGCAGAATAGTTCCAGTATTCCATATGCAGCCACTATGTTCTGTTCTCTAATTATGTGTTCCACCTACAAGTTAAGTGCACCCAAATTAAAAATTGAAGCTTCCACCACAAGATTGAAAACCATGAACAAAATCAAGCACAATTTCAATTCTAAAAAGTACCCGAATTCCAGCAATGGCTTCTTGACCAGCTTGCAGAAATTGTGCTATCTCCTTGCGCATACGTCTAAGCTGCAAATCTCGCTTGTTTTGCAGCAATTTTATCCGCGATAGAGATAAAGTCAAGCTTGTTTTACTACATTAAAAACACCAAATCAGAAAGTTGAAGCAGAGAAATTTTAGGAACATGGGACTTTAAATTCTACTCCAAACTGCAAAATTACTTTTCTTTTCGGAACCATTGACGATCATAAAAATTTTAACTTGCTTAAAGTACTAAAGTGAACAATCTATAGGTACAGATAATAAGAAAATCAATTGGGTGTTACAGAATTCATCTAAACATAGAAAACCCAAAAAAGAAAAAACCCCATAATAGAGAATTCCACGATAAGTAATGGGCAATTCGTAGCTCACCATTTTGCACCGAAAACGCCTCTGTTGAAGAGTTGATTTAAGAGCGACATTGAATTGAAGTTTCTAATTCGATTCGAAGCTGATAGCAAAACTATTCTGGGATGATAAAATTAAAGTGATGATCTTTGAGCTGAGACTGCATTGATCGATTGGCGTCTGGCGATCGAATCCAACCCGAGGTCAATTAGCTAATATAGTTCAATTATGGTAGAGCTGTTTGGTGTGGAAGTATAATCCTGGTGTCGGAGAGTTAAATCATAATTTGCAATTAGATCCTCAAACTGTGAAACCCGCTGTTCAAAGTCCAATTTAGGGCTGGTTGGACTGGTAGTTCCCGTTTTGTTTAGCCGACATTGAACCCTAGTAGAAATTAAAAAAAAATCGACTCACGTAAACTTTGTCATTAGAGTGGAAATTTTTTGAAGTATGAATATTTAATAATTATTATTATAATAATTGGATGACAAAGTGACCTATAGAGGGGAAAAAAATAAAGAAATGGGCTGGAGATTTCTATAATCGCATTGTAATAATAGGTTGTTTACTATTATGGATAGTTTGTGGATTTTTCTAAATTTGTTTGTTGGTAGTCTTCAGATTGGTTCGGAAGTTTTGACTCAACACTCGATTTCGTTTAGCGGTTTAGTGTTGTTGTTTTCTTTCCATAATTCAATTGGAGAATCCGTCCAAACTCTTTGAGATTTAAGCGGTTGGTTTCTCTTGATTGGTTGTCGATTGTATCCGCACCTATTTAGAGTCTTTCGCCTCCAATATGGATGACATTTTCCTTTTGAAAGATATAATTGTTTAACATGAAATCCATCTTCATTTAGACTACACAACTATTATCTCATCTCAAATCTTTATATAGACTCAATTGATTTCTTTCGAGATATAATCTCTTGGATCTCTCTAAATTATCAAAAGAAATTACAACATTTATTTATAAAAATAAAATTATCACCACATCTTCTTTCAAATTACAAGGTCACATCACATCATATTGCAAAAGTTCTACATTAACATTGTCATATATACTTTTGACTTCATCATAATAAAAAATGGTGTTCTTTTTCCTAGACAAAAAAAGACAGTGTGGTATCAAACGTCAATTTTGTAAGCTCCATTCTTCACATACTCTCTCTGCATCGCATTTTTTATATAAAAATACGATAGTTAATCAAAAAAGAATATAGCAGTTTAGATCACATAATTTCATTTCTATCACCTTCTGCTATAATCGATCGATTCTATAATTCAAATTAATCGTTACATTTCTTGAATCATCATTTCTTTTTTTCCTTTCTTTTTTTGAATTTCATATGAAAACTAATGTAGTTATATAAAATAATGCATCTTCAAAATACACTTTTTGTAACGACTGCGTCCTAGTCTACCATCGTGAAAAACTTTTTCGATTTTACGTCTTGAAATATTTTCTCGTATAATAAATTAAAATCGAATAGATTAAGTGAAACGAACAAATTTCGACAAATTTTTACGTTAAGTTAAATTTACGTTTTTATGTTGATAACAATATTAGACGTTCCTACTCCTACGTTAAGTTACGACTTATTACGTCAAATAGATTCGATTTGAGCAAATGGACGCAAGTAGTATATGTGATTTGCTAAGAAATGTTTTCTGCACTAAAATTATTACATGGAAAGTATGTTTACAAAGTCCATTTACAACTGATTATCCAAATACAATAACCATTACAAGTATTTTCAATACCTACAATGTTACTCTTTCCCTATCATACACATACTACTTTCAAGTCCATAAGTATGCCTATACCATACACCTACATACTACACTTACAACCGGCAGCCTCATTTCTTCAGCAGACAGCTGCAATCCTAGACAAAGCAGCCACCTTCTTTTGACATCCTGCATAAAACCAAACAAACAAGTCAATGGCCATTTTTCTCTTCACATGCTTAGCCTACAAATATTGAAATTTGTGATGCATATCTCAACCAAAATCTGACAGCCATGACCCCTGTCATAATACTCAATCGGCAGCAAGGACATCTCAGCACAACTGGATTGACAATTCATAACAAGCCAAACATGAACAAAGATTTTCAAAACAAACCAGCTGATTTTTCTACAATCTAACAGCTATCCTACCTAACAATTTAAGCACCTAACAGTTTTTAAATCACTTCCAATTCATTGACACAGAGAACACGACAACCAGAATCATCAACAGAACATCACAGAGAGCAATTCTGCCAAGAACAGAGCAACAATCAACAAAATTTTTCCAGAAAGCTTAAACCTTACCTCAGTCGTGTTCCTCGTTGTCCACTGACCACCACCGTCGCCGTTGTTGATCCAACAGCCAACCGGAAGTCACCGAGTCGACGCTAAGTCAATTATGAGTCGTGACCGAATCAGCCGTTTCCAGCCACGTCGAGCATTAAATTCGGCGTTTCCAACCTGTCTCTAAACCAACAACACCAAAACAAATCGATTTCAGCCGATCTGGTAATTACCCGAAACTTTGAAATTCAATTCCGCCTAAATTAGAACGTTTTTAAAGTCGATTGTTGTGTAGAAACGTTGTAGAGATGGATTAGAATAACATATATGATAATCGGAAGAAAACCCCAAATATTCCGATGAACCCCAATTTTTAGAAATTGAAATTAAAGCTTACCGGAAAAGAATTAGAGAAAACCGATCGTAGATTCGTAATCCTTGTTGAATTTAATTTTGGAAATTGGCGGAATTTTCCCGAATCAGCGACGTTCATCGTCGCCGGATTCTGGAAAAATCCGGCAATTCCAGAGGATTCCGGTGATGTCTCGACGTGAAGGAGAAGAAGAAATGATTGAACCAGCGGGTTCAATCCCTTTTTAAACTAATGTTAAAAACCGGTTTAATTTTTTAAACGACTGTTTTACCCTTATGTTTTAAAAATAATTACAAGTTCACCAACGTGTTTTTATTTGGTCAGATTTTAGTCAAAGGTTAAATCGTCATTTCAATATTTTAAAATCGGTTCTGTTCGGTTCATTTCGAATCAATTCGGTTCAGGGCCGAAACCAGTATTCCGATCCTAAACTGAAACCCTAAAAATAATTTTTTTATATTCCGAACCTAATAAAATTATTTTTACTGCTTTCGAACCTACCAAATGTTTACAATAAGTTACATATATTATTCTGAATATAATATCAAAAATTCATAATTTTTGGAGATTATATTTATTTTATTTTGAGTTCTGAGTTGATTAAGGTTATAAGAAATAATTTAAATGTAACTAAATGTTTTCAAAATTATTTTAAGTAATATTACACTTTAGAAAAATTATGGTAAAATGGCAGAATATCATTTTAAACTATTTGGAATATTATGTGAAGTTTGAAGATATTTTTTTCTTATATAAATATTTAATTAAATAATTAAACTAGAGAAATGATTTTAAGATAAATATTAATATAGAATAAATTAGATAAATATTTTAAAATTTAAATTAAATATTTCGCGACGAGTGTGACGCGTAGGATTTAATTCGAGTAATTTTCCGTTAAGCGTAAGTACGTATGAAATTAATAATCGATATTTCGATAGGTCGATAAATTGCAACGTTAATCGGACGGAACGAATCGAAGAGCTCTATAAGGTGAGTGTTACTTTCATCTTCTTTACGAAAAATATGTTGATGTTTCATGAAATATATATATATATATATTACTATGCCATAGTTTCCGATTATCTAGTTGCTTTAAGTTTTATTTAAATATATGGCATAGATACGTATTATACTTTTGAAAACTGGAAAAAACCTTCAAAGACCCTAAAAGCAAAGTTTTCTTCGCTTCCTAATGATTTAAAAGCAAGTTTTTGCTTAGAGATAAATGATGAATTTAAAAGCAAGTTTTTGCTTTATTATACAGATTATATAAATGCGAATCCAATTAAAATGTTTTATTAATAGAGGGTTCGGTCGACTTCGTGGCGACCCAATCCGTAATAGAATACTTGGTCCTTGTGACCTCATGTTGACGGTCTGATCAGAGGGTACGGCTCCCCTAGTATATCTAGCTTGAGTTTTTGATAATTGTGCCCATGTTGACGGGCTGCCGATAGATTTGGATACTACAGTAGGTCTCACCTATTGTCAGTCATCCCGATATTTTCACTGATGGGGTTCGATGATTTCTAAAGATGTTTTATGACGACTTATGATGACAAAATGATTTAAGATGTTTATGAATTCAAACGTTTTACCTTAACGAATGATTCAATGAAATGTTTTCAATAAAACCTCACTACGCATTATAGCTTGTAGATTTCTACAAAATAAATATTTTCTCCAAATTAAACAGGTTCAGATTATGAGGCACGATTAGGACCTAATTTTCGCAGATGATAAAAGATATCAATGGATCACATACTAGATCCATATAAGGGATGAAATACGGGTGCCACACTTTTATTTTTAATAAAGAGGATAAACTGATAATGCATAGTCAAGAAAAGTACAATACAACGAGAAAAACAAGAGAGATAAATGAAAAATCAATGCATGCTAAACTGAAAACTTATGACCATTGAGAGAGCCTATTCTGCTTTTTCTTATGATATTTGGGGAACCCTTTAGCTTTTCTTTTCTTTTCTTCAGTGAATGGAAGATGGTATTCCAGGGAACCAGCCGAACGGACAGTACACATAAACACAAGCAAAGGCATCCCAAAAATATGCCTTTGATTATAATATAAAGTGTTTGCGGGGATTTTTATTTTATTTTAAAAAAAATATTATTACTGATTAACTTTGTTATATTCGCCAAATCATTGCCCCACTTATATTTTTCAAATCATTAATTTCAAAATTTAATCATGAATGGCTTAATCAAATGGGATCCTGGACGATGCGTGGGTACGTATACTACACTACTTAGCTTAAAAACTAAATACTGAAAATTAAACAAACTAAAGAAACATAAATCTCACCATTTGGAGAGGTTAAACTTAAGAAACATTAATCCCACCATTTGGAGAGGTTGGTGATTTTATTTTATTTTCTTTTCTTTTTGATTTGGGGGATCTGTTTTCATTTCTTTTTTATATGGGGGATATGTTTGCAGGAGCTTGATGTCAAGGAGTTGAATCCCAATTAGCATATTTTGACTAGGTAAACAGCATCTAATGAGTCGAGAATGACAAGCTTAGCTAATTAGCCATTGACATACGACACGTGACGAATTCTCAAGAATATTAAGGGTATCACTAAGCCGTCTCCTGTCTTACTTAACATGTTCTAGTTTGCGTCGAACGACTTGGAGTATTACTTAATTCTTTCAAGCCAAGTTGGTGTTTCAACAAGCAAACAAACCATGGCTTCAACTGTCGAAATAGTTCGCAAAGAAACAATAAAACCTTCTTCTCCTACATCCCCCCACTCAAAAAACTTCAAGTTTTCGCTTCTAGACCAGCTAATGCCATGTCCTTATGCTCCACTTGTCCTGTTTTATCCTTCCGGAGATGGCCTAGACACTGTCGGGAAAGTTAACTTGCTGAAAAGTTCCCTGTCCAAGATCTTAACACACTTTTATATGCTGGCCGGGAAAATGAAGGACGATCTGTCCATCGACTGCAACGATGAAGGGGCCTATTTTGTGGAAGCTAGACTGAATATTAGCCTCAACGACTTCCTATGCCGACCTGATTTGTTACAAATCCACAAGTTTCTTCCATGTGAAGTTGTCTTGAAGGGACCCATTGAAGGGACTTTTGTGTCTAATTTTCAAGTGACTGTGTTTGAGTGTGGTGGTTTAGCAATTGGTTTGTGTATATCACATAAGGTATTGGATGGTCATGCTCTGGGGACCTTCCTCAAAGCCTGGTGTTCTTCGATGGCCAGTGAAGCTGAAAATTTGATGGTTCCCGACTTCTCGGCATATTCTCTCTTCCCATCTGATGATGATTTGTGGCTTAGGGACTCTACAAATGTAATGTGGGGTTCCTTATTCAAACCCGGAAAGTGTATCACCAAGAGATTTCTGTTTAATGCCTCCTCGATTGCAAAACTTAAAGCGCAAGCAACTCTGAAATCTCGAATTACTCGAGTGGAGGCAGTTTCTGCTTTTCTCTGGAGATGCACAATCACTGCCTCTAAAAACAGGCATGGTTTTCATAGGCCATCTCTAATCACGCATTTGGTGAATCTCCGAAGAAGAATAGTATCATCCTCCTTGTACGAGAAGTCGATAGGAAATCTCCTCTGGATAGCTTCCGCAAAGTGTAACTCCGAACACGAGCCAGAATTGTATCACTTAATGAATGAAGTAAAAGGTGCCATATCAAAAGTTGACTACAAATTGACGGATAGACTGAGAGGCAATGAAAGGAAGTCGATGGTTACAGAATCTTTCAAGGAGCTCACAATTCTAGATGGGACAGATTATCTTAGTTGCACTAGCTGGTGCAAACTCGGGTTTTACGAGGCTGATTTTGGTTGGGGTAAGCCTATTTGGGTAAGCAGTTATGGGATTGGAGGCACAATGGTAATGAATTTTGTGATTTTGAATGACACGAGCTGTGGTGAAGGGATAGAAGCATGGATAACTCTGGATGAGCAAGACATGAGTTTCCTACAACAAGATCCAGAGCTTGTCTCGTTGACTTCCATTGACCCGAGCCCTCTTCATTTAACTGAGCATCCTTGACAAATGGAGATTAACGATGGTATTATCGACTGTTTATTACCCGAATTACATGAAAAGGTAACGTGCTTTAGGTTGTATGCTGTTTTCCAATCTATCCAGTATTTGTCTACCAGCAAAATCCCTAAGAAAATAGTTTATGTTGTGTTTCTACTCCTGTTGTGTTTCTGATGCGGCCTCTGGATAGGATTGACAAAATGGGGGTTTCTGCAATTGGGAGAAAACCCAGTTCAGAAATGAATAGAACCGTTTTCGAAATTCTAAGCCTAGAAGGTGCAAGTGCTGCTTCAACGATTAAATAATGCTCAATGTAAATGATGCATGATTTTCAAACAGACCGTCTTCTTTTCGTGCTTATGCCTATCCCATGTGTTTCCTTCACATATGAGGCACCCAAATATATAGCAACTATAGTTTCAATCTAGCCGAGGCAAAATGTACCAAATGAATAGTTCATATATTTCAAATTCAGGCATTGAAATAGCCAGGACATGTCAACTAAAAAACAACAATAACGTGGACTACTATAACATAGCATCCATACTTACAGTGCGTTCATTCTAACACAAAACTATACTGACATGCTCTAAGGCACATAAAAGAATAGATTTAATATACATAAAAGTATCGTTCATTCTCTTTATTGATGTCAAACTTATCTACTTCAACCAGCAAACAATGGTAGTTAATAGATACTTGAATCATTAAAGCAATGTAGTGGACTTGACTTGAATCGGCTGAAAGCTTTCTAAATATTTCAAATGGAACATCTCGAATCGAGCCACGAAACAATATCATCGATGATGGTAAAAATTCTATGATCAGGTTCACCTTCAAGAATGGAATGATAGCCTCCTTCATAAAGTTTCAGAGTTTTATCCTTGTTGGAGGCTTTCTCATAAAGAAATTGGCTCACGGATGGATCGGTAATCTTATCAGCAGCTCCATGAACTATCAGCAATGGGGATGAAACCTGTAAAATTTCTCAAAGATGATAAGAACTGGTGTTTTACACATTAAAAGACTATTTAATCCCTGCATTTTTACAAAAGTCCAAACTTTGTCTCCTTTTGTAGAAGAAAAATTCCAAGATAATGAACAATTTTGGGCTTTTTGAAAGAAAATGTCCAATTTAGGTTTTTCTATATGCTCCAAAGATGAATAAAGCATTGACCTTATGTGCTTGCATTTCGATATCCTTGGTGGCCTTTAAAAGTTCAACAGCAGTTATCAAGCGCATCCGGTCACTGTAACAGATCGCATTGTAGGCAGCCTAACACAGAAGACAAAGAGATGTTAAAAAGGCGTTCCTCTTCAATGTTTCCAAACTTAATTAGAGAGTAAAGTAATTTTCCAAAGACAAATGATTAGATGAGACAGTGAACTAACCAGTTTCCTTTTTCTTGGGTCTCGGAATCCGAGCTCGGCAAGATCTCTCTCAGGAAGAAGCTTAGCTTTGGGTGTGACTTTAGACAGGATGGTTAATCCCTTCAAAACAGCAGCTGGAGGAAGGACTTCTTCTGCAACCTTAAACAAAAAGAGTTGGCAAATTTTATCAGTCAAACAACAAAACACGTTGTGAAGCATAACTAATGATTGAAATTTCATTCAGAATATGCAAAAAACGAGAGGCTTACTCTACACATTGGTGCTACAAGAATAACTCCATCCCAATTCTCAGGTTCTTTCAGATGAACTTTCAGAGTAACCGCTCCGCCCATCGATTGCCCAAAAACGAAATGAGGTAACCCTCTCAACTCAGGTTTTGCTATAAGTAAGAAATATCAACTCAGATCTTTCTTTCTAGCCCATGTCCATGAGCACAAAACAAAATTCATTAATGAAAACACCACACAACCTTTGATCTTTTGATATTGTTCGACGACAACATCGACTAAGCCGTCAAAGCTTGGGATGTAACCATGCAATCCTCCAGAAAGACCAAAGCCAGGATAGTCTAAAGCATAAACACCATATCCAGATGCAGCTATTCGCCTAGCAATACCTGAAGTTTCAAATTTTGCTTATTTACCAAACATAGACTAGATGGTAGTTAATATCCATGGCAAAAGAGATGTAATAGAAAACGAACCTTCAAAGAAGAAAGTGCAAGTATCACCATATCCATGGCAAAAGAACACAGCACCTTTAATTGGAACCCCTTGTTTTGGCTTCCAACTTTTGCAAAAGATCTCAACTCCCCTTGAACTTATCTCATACCACTGTTGAAAGACAAAAGCCACCAACATTAATCAAAGCTTTAGGTTACTTAGAACATCTTTGCTTGCTAAGAACACATTTATTTGAAAATGAAGCTGATTTCATCGAGTAAAATAAATAAAAATAGCATTTTTACTTTACCTCCTCTGTTCTGATCCCTTCAGGAGCAAACTAACAGACCACCAAGTTGGGAAACAAGAAAATAGGAAACCAACATCAGTTAATTAATAAAAAAAACTTGAGAAAAAAATCCAAACTTTGAGCAAGTTTTTTCAAATGGTCCCGATCATGATCATATGAATGGAAGTAGAAACTGACCTTGAACAAGCAATGATCAAGGTTTTGGTGGACCTCAACGAAAGCAGATCGAACTCGTCTACGAGCTGGAGCAAAATCAAGGCTTTGAGAAGCAATCAGATTTAATTCTTCACTAACGCCATCAATGGAAACTTTTCTCTTTGCAGCTGTGACAGTTAGTTGGCTGCGAGTGTGACAGCTATACTGGTTCTTCTTTAAATCGGGTATCTGGGTCATGAAATGCGTCGCCGGAATATTGAGCTTCCGGTGGAAGAGGGAGGCCGCCGGCGGCGCACAAGACGTTAATGGGATGCTCATTGTCGTTTCTTTCTGATGTCCAAGTTCAACATTTTATTTGGACTGTGGTCTTAGAACATTCTTATAATAATAGTATGATCGATAACTATAGTCTATATGAGACTTGAATCATACTTCCATTTTGTTTTGTTTTTTCGATGTTTTTTTATTTTATTTTCTGAAGTAATGTATCCATTTTAATATTTTAAAAATTATTCATTCTCCCAAGCAATTTATTCGAAATAAATCAATTTATTATAAGGCAAATTACTTTTTACAATAATTTTATTATTATTTTTTCAAAATTTGTTTCTATTGATCAAGAATTCAAGATGATCAAATTCGTCGAACTACTTGAAGTTATCAATCCGAATGACCTGTTACATGTAATATACAAAGAGAAATTCAAACAAAAGAAACTCAACTTGAGAGTTTGTTGGATATTTTGAAGCTCCTTTTTTGACACTCGTAGTTGGTAGATGAAAGTCCGGCCTTCGTCCATATATGAAACTATGAATATTCTTGCTCGGAGAGATTATTTCGAGTCATGTTAAATACACATCAATTTTTGTGCACACCAACAATAATTTAAATGATTGTATGTTATCGTAACGTACAACAGTTTAAAATGTGGTGTGTATGAAAATTGGTGTGAATTACTTTCACCGGATTATTTCCTCAAATTTATTTCCAACAACACAAAGTAATATTGGTGAACGAAAAAAGAAAGTTGCAGGTCGTTGTCAATGGCGCACTGAAAAGTGAAAATAACTAGAGAGCGCACGTTGAGCATGTGTGTTCCACTGTGGAAGTGGAAGTCCAAGAAAGAAAATCGCTTCACTGATATTGAGACCAGAGGTTATGCATTTGATCAAATTGGCCCCTAGAAAATCTGTACTGTCAAAAATTTCTCCCTGTTAATCATTATTGAAAGTGAGTCGAAATGGATTACGAAATTCCCTACACAAAAACGTCGGAAATATATACTACAGTATGTTGTTTTAAAAAAGACATCCTAAAGATTAAAAGCTTCTTCTAGTATTTAGGATAGCGACTTTCTATTCGTGAAATAAAATTTAGAAAACTATAAATGTGAAGTTATGAAACTTTTTTTTTTTTTTGAATATAATGAAGTTATGAAACTGATCAACTCCATTTTCCTATACCATCAATTTTATGAAATGATCAACCAATATCTCCCTACTCCTCTAGCCCACTGGGCTGAGGGTGCCTTGTAAGTTGGGGCTTCTTTCACAATATCACTTTGTATAATATATATATATATAATGATCATTGGGCCTGTTAAATAAACTTTTGGAAACTCTTTAGAAAAATTGAAATTGTTTCTACTTTCCTATTGCATGTTAATTAATATTTGAGAAATTCTTAGATGCATAATGACATAATTCATCAACTTTAAGGCATTCCATTCAAATTTCGATATGTGTATTTTTTGTGTGTTGTATTTACTTTGTAATAATAAATATGTTATAAATTAAAAATACATAAATTATTTTTATGGAAAGTGATTTATAATGGATGGTAATCCAATTTTACTTTAGGAATAATGTAAAATAAATTAAAAGCTAATTATTTTCCAACAGTTGGTCGATACTCGACAGGTTCCCATCCAGAATTCTATTCTTGGCAGCTTTCTTAAGGTGCGTACTAAAGATTCTAACCAGTGATTAGAAAATCTCAAATTTACATCAAAATTATTGCTAGATTGTTTGTCATCAAGCCAAAGAGACAAATTTGATTATAATTACTTAATAGCGTGTGGGTAAAGTAAATGGAAAAAAAAAACTCGATGCTCTTTAGAAACAGCAAAAATGCTGTGTCCACCACTACAATAATACATGTTAAAGAAAAATAGTTATTAAAAAATTAAGATTATATTTATTTTTATTAAGTTTTTAGTTTGATTTTTGCCCTTTAAAGTTCACAAATCCTCATATAAGATATATTATGTGAATCATATAATATATATAAGAAAAAATATAATATAATCATCAATATAGTGTAAAAGAAAAATAAAAATATATAAACAAACATGACTTAAAGAAAATCTAATAAATTTTTTTTTCTTTGTACACTTATCTTTTTATAAGTTTCGTATAACATTTTGCTGTTCTTTAAGTTTTATTCAAGTAAAATGGTTGGTAACGAAAGAGAATGATCGATCTAGCTAGTCTGTGTTGCGATCTGTGGAGATTTTTGTTTATTAATGTGCTGATCGATTAGAATACCATCTCATGTGAAATATTGGACTCAATTCGACGAAAAGTTTGCCATAAGCACACCCAACACCCAAATTTTAGCCTCCGTAAAAGAAACTAGAAATAATTAGAAATATATAATCACATTATTCAAATCTCCAATCATTTACTTCAAAGTTCAAACAGTTTTATACTTCTAATTGGCTCGCAATTTTTTAACAAGCGGGAACTTTGCTTTGAATATATATATTTTTTTTTTATGTTCAGACTATGCTTTGATTAATTAGTAGTCTAATCATATCCATTAATTAAATTTTTATAGTTTGAAGAAACAATGATCAAAGTAATAGTTGTTGAAAGAGGTTGTTTAGCCGAGCCTGCATTCCAACATTATATTGAAGGATTGATTTGCTTGGAATAGAAGAAAGCTCAAAAGAAAAAGAAGAAATCAAGTTTGCAGTTGAAGAAAAAGAAAAATGCAATGGAAAAGGCCATCAAAATTGGCATCAATGCATTTGTCAAAGATCTCCTAAGTATTATAGATGATCCTGAAGCAAAGAGAAACAAAATTGGATCGATTAGAGGCAATGCAGAGAAGATTAAAGTTGAATATGCAGTTGTGACTGTCAAGGACGATTCTGCACATCGTCAAAAGCTTGAGGACCTTGTTGTCTCTGCACTAAAAGTTGAGGACTTCATCGGCTTTTCTGGAACTTCGTCGACTGAGAATGAAATTGACGTTCTGCGGAGCGATCGGCGATTAGTCGGAGTTCGGACGACAAGCCAGAATGTTCAGGAAGACGTCGCTACAATACCTCTAAGAGCAATTCATCTACGATTTCCCAGATCGAAAAACCCCAATTCACCTAGGGTTTTAGGTTACTGTTTCATTACTAAGCTTTCTCTCTCTTCCGAATAATTAGGGTTAGCTTATCTTTTGCTACTCTTGATGGATTTTGATGATTCAAAAGGCCATTTAGGGTCGAATTGATGCTCTGAATCTGATTATGAACTCAATTTTAGCAATTATCTAGTAATGAATAAAATGTTTGCTCGATCAACTTGAGTTCTGGGTTTCTGCTGTCAGAATTGGGGATTTCAACTGCAAGTTGTTTTTGGCTGATTTTTTGATTCAGAAAGCATACATTGGTGACTATGAAGATGTTTTGTGTACAAACCTTGCGATGAAAAAGCTCAAAAATGATCATGGTACTCAAAGTAGCTGTTTTAGCTTACTTTCTGCAATTTCAATCCCAGTTTCAGTTTTAGTCAATCAAATGAAAAAGTTTAAATTGGAAAAGTTCAGTAGTAGTGTAGTAAAGGTTTCTACATTGGTACTATGTCATTTGAAGCGCTGAATCAAAAGTCAAGTACAAAGTCAACCATTTGCTGTTTTGTGTGTTCTTCTACAAATTTGGAGTTCAGATGGAGATGAAGTAAAATCTCCGTTCCAGCTGATTGCAGTCTCATTTTGAAGATTAAAAGAAAAGCAATGAAGTGAAGAGCAAGCAAAAACTCAGTCGTTTTAAGTTTCTAGCAGTTTTAGTCTTATGGTCTCAAAAGTACTTTTTGCTTTTCCTACATGTATTTTCATTTCCAGCATTTTGTAATTCAAGTTTATGACGTCTAGAATAGCTGAGGATTAATATAAAAGGTCATTAACTTTATTCTTTTCATTAATGAGCTTTTAGGTTAATAAAGATCATATCAAAAATTTCTCTTAAAAGTTCATCATCTGTTTTATTTTTCTAGTTTCAAAGTACTTTTATTTTGGTTGCATTGGTTTTTTGAGTGATCACCTTAGTACTAAATCGAACCCAAACTAATTTATTAGGATCAAAACATCTTAGATGCCTAACTTTAACCTCAGATTGGATTCAAATTTTTGCACAAGTTAGAATATCATCCATTCGATTACAAAATCACAAATTCTACTATTTGTTTGTTCTGTTTGATGAGCTTTTGCTGTGTTCTTGTTATTTGTACTTGTGTTTCTTCTTGATTTGTACTTGTGTTTCTTTTTTATTAGGAGCACAAGGTGCAGTAACCACTCCGTTTTTAACTTAAACACCAAAAACTTGATAAATACTATAATTAGAAATGAAGATTAATTAGAAGAATGACATTTTTCATATATATAGATTATGAAACAACGTGATCGATGGAACAAGAAATAAAGATGGATTGAAGTCTCTGGTAGCCACTACTCAATTCCCCAGTTATCCAAAAATTTAATGGGTAACATTTCCTGATTTTTTTTATCATTTTTTTCTTAAAAGAAACATTGAGTCGACTCAAAATATCCATGGTAATTAAATATAACAAAGTTGTACTGCACTGTTTACTTTTTGATTTTTTTAAACCGATCGAGTTAAAGGAAGAATATATAGTTATATATGCATGATAGAACGTAATGCATGATTACTTGTGATCTCATCTTCAACTTCAAGTCATTAATTTCGACTATGATAAGCCTTATAAGCAGGCTCGATTGTATTGTGACTAGAAAATAAAAAATCTTGCCGAGATAGTCCAACTTAATCATTAATACATAATAGTCTATCTAATTATTATTAAAATATTTTCCAGTTAGATATATTCTAGTTTTTATCTTTAATTTGGAGAAGTATTTCTTGATTAGTTTTGAAATCTTAGGAGGACCCCATTCAATGATTTCTAAGTACATCTAATCTAGAGGATAAATTAATTATCTTTTCAGAGATTAGACTTTCAAGTCCATAAAGAAGCAGAAATCTCAATTTTTTTTCGTACAGAAAGTCTTTCCAGCTAATGCATATATTCCACAATCTACATGTTTTTTTCTACCTTAGGAAATGTCCACATTTGTGCAGTTATTTGTGGCTGCAGATCTTCTCTGACCTACAACTTGATACTTTCTTTTTTGACTGTAATAATATTGAATTCATTAGGGGAGTATCAGTTGGTACTATTTTTAAAAACACAATATCATATTACAACATTCTTATAATTGTTTTCGTGAAATAGATCGAAACAGAACCATCTTACCAAGACTAATGTGAGATTTATAATGATTATATATACAATATGTACTCTAAGTACAACGTTTTCTAGAATATAATTATTAATTAGAATTATTTTCTGTTACGTACTTTATTATATCACCTATTAATCATCACAAGCAGCTTTGAGTTTACCTCCCGTAGAATCGGATTTGGAGTTGAAGAGACGTAATTAACGGTTACGTTGCAATGGCCCTCGTTCTCCGGCTCCTAAGATTCAAGAAGAAATAAAGGCCTTAATTTATTTTGATCTCAAAAAGGGTCTAATGTTGAATACGGACGCAACTTACTCCAAAGTAGTTGACGTAGCGAAAAAATTTCTTCTGAGATGTTTAAATTTTCTTTGGTTATTTTCTGCTGGTTATTTATTAGGACTTAATTAGGAGTTGGTTTTTCTCAGGAAAATATATTTTTTAGGGCTAAAGAATAGATAAATTTGTGTTTGATTTCTCAAAAAATTATATCTTGTACTTTTTGCCAAGATACTAAATATAAAATACCATATAATTAACAAATATAATGAAGAAAATTTAATGTGAAGTTAACTACTACAGTCCTCAAACTCTTCATTTATCAAAATAAAAATAAAAATGTGAAGTAAACTATAATCTATTAATACTGTTAATTAATAGGGAATGTGAGATATTAAACATTATTTTCCTACTATACTAAAAAATGAATAATCAATGTGAATATGACACATATTTGAATCAATAATCAGTGTGAATATACTATTAGCTACTTCAACTTGCACGATCCATGAGAGGCCAGGGAGTTGTATCATGTATGTATGGCCTGAGGGCACAATCGGAAATGAATCCCACAAGTGTCTTTAACATCGAATCAAACCATTTATTTAAAGTTAACTAATATTCAAATTCTTTTATCCGCTTTATGATCTATGATTAATCATGTTTGAATTATCGTAAAAAACGAATGTGTAGGTCTCTTTCACCAAATGTTTTAATCCTTATTCCCTTAAGATAGTAGAATGGAATTAATGATATGTAATTAAGAGATCCACGTCCTTTGTCATTTCTTTTTATTTTGAGGGAGTATGGAGGAGGATGTCGTAATACACAATCTTTTCCTTGTAATTGTAAAAAGATTATTTCTATATTTTGAATCCGTGACCTTCAGACCATAAAAGAACAACGTTAATCGATTGCGTCAACTCTCGCTCTCCTTCGTCGCTTCTTTATCAAATAAAAAAAAGTCCCTCGTCACTTGCACCAATACCTATCGACCGAATCTAATCATTAACTATACCACAAGTAGCAGAAAAAAATTGGTCTAGGGTTTCGATTGGACATGCATGCATAATTGCATATGAATTAATAATATGATATATGTACTATGTGTGCCTATAATATAAATGACCACTTTTGAAATTGCATGCTCGAGCTTTCAAAGATGCCATTAGTTTAATTTATCAACCATAAGATTTTCACAAAGACACTATAAAAAGAAATGAAAGTATGAGTAAGCTTTTCCAATCAATCGTTTTGAGGGCATGCCAATATTGAAAGCATATATGAAAATTGCTATATTATCATTGCGTTCTGAATGATTCTCACACATTATATTATAGATGTCAATATCCGACTAAGTTAAAGAACAAAAAGTAAAAGGAGGAGGAGCTCATCATTAAGATTTCAATTATTTTTCAACTTTTGAACCTAGAATTTCAATGCTGGATTCATAAACTCTATGATACACACTTACCTATTCCTCAATTCTTTATTATGGTCAACATTACAATTTCATTGATTTGATTTTGAGTACATCATTTTGAAATTACAAACTAACAATAAAATTATTAATATAAAATTTTTGCTTAACAATCTATTATTCTTCAATTTAATTTAATTGCTACAATTTAAAGACTTTTCTAAAAAATTTATCCATAGAAGTACGAACCAATGACTTATGCAATACTCGATATATCTCTCCACATCTTTTTTTTAAGAAAAGATTTATTATTTATCATCCCACAAGCTAGCTATCGAGATGAATTTGTAGGCACCGGAATTTTGACAACAATTAGCTCATTTCCGTTATCAAAGTTTGAACGAAATTGGCGAGCTCAATACATCCTAAATTAATAGCATCGGGTTATTTTTTAAAACTTATAGGTTCATATTTTAGCTTTCCAATGGTTTAAACGGGGGCTCATTTGGATATTTGTATCCCGAATTATGTTGATTTTTGTGATTGATACAATTAAAAATAAGATGTGAGTTTGATTTTCAAAAAAATCTTATCAATTAATTTCAAAACTTGTAATAAATAAATCAATATGTTATAAATATATGCCAATCAAACTGTGTCTCAATGATTAAGACGTTTTTTCTACGGGAGATCATGTATTCGACACTTTGAGGAACGAATTTTGGATAAGTAGATTGTATTAGGAATAGTTATATATGTTATAAATATATTTATATTCAATTAGGAGTTTATTCTTATGCATCAAATAAATTTTATTATAAATAAGGTGTCCTACCTAGGACAAAAAAATAAAATTTTAAACATATATCAAACTTGAACTATCAATCATGTCGAAAAGTCAATTGTTGTCTCGCCACAAACAAACACAATGACAACACGTATACAAGACTATATATTTACAACACATAAAGAAGACGATTCAATCTAACGTTCAAAGGACATCGACCATATATATTAATTAGATCTTTATTCATAGATATTAATCATGTTATGCGTTACTATAATTTACAATAAGGAAAAAATGGAAAAGAAATGTGCATCCCCTGACCAATATTTTTGACACTAATTCATGATTCTATTAACCAAACATGAAATTAATACTATAAACTAGCTAGAATTTAATTAGTGGAACCTCATATATAATCTCAAATCAATTGTCAATTTCTCAGCAAAAATTCAGAAACAATAGGGTGTATGTATTTTAGCTCCTCTCCCTCTTTCAATCTTCTCATGCACACGAACGTAATTAAAGGGAGCCGACGGACGACTATATTATTACACAACATGATAGTAGTTAATCATTTGTCATTAGTGAATAATTAGTGATTGCAATTAGTAGCCAAGATGTATATATGTAGTGGGCCAATCCCCAATGACATCCTTTAAACTCCTTGTCAACTTTCAAATTCGATCGGTCAGTGTGATTAAGATTCGAAATAATAATGCATGGCCTGGTAAATCTTCAAAGCAAGAAATACGACACCAAATACAATCCAAAAATAATTAATTAATTTTAATGATTTATAGATAAAGAAAATTTAATCTGCAAAAATTAAATCGATGATCTTTACTTTCCTGACATAAATTTGATGATTGAATATTTAAATAAGACTATTTCATTTATGTTTAAGGGTGGATGATCGTAATAAAACTAAGGCTAGATCGAATTTAGTTGTTCCTAATAATATCAATACAGAAAGAAATTTAAAACTGATAAAAAGATGGTAAACTTTCAATTTCTTTTCGATTTCATTCAAAGCTCATTTTTAGAAAGAAAAATATGAAAGTGTTTATATAGTGATCCAACAAAAGCCTAGACGTTATAAAAGAAATTACAATTTTTGAGAAATGAAAAATGACAGCTGACTTATAAAAATCAGAGAAAATATAATATTTGTTTTTGGGACCACAAGTTGATATGCTGTCAACTAGCAGGTTTCACTCGGGTTTTTTCGCCACTACTCCTTCTCAAAACTTTTAATCCTTTAGCTGAGTAAAATGGTAATTTGTAGCTGTAAAAATTTCTTCTCCTTCAAAATCTGCAGATTAATCTTTAAAATACTTCAAAAAGTTGACTTTAGAGTTGATTTCTGTCTCAAACATGATGAGTGATGTCTACCATTACAGAAAGCTTCTAAATACTCTAACAAATGATTCTACATCTTCAATAATTTAACTAAAAATTAAAATGACTATTGGACTTGTTGAAATGTAAACTAAAATAGACTAAGACAATGGTCATTCTCTTCTTCTCATGCTGAAAACTTGCAGAAACCTCTTCTACAATTTCTAAATGCATAATGTAGTTTCACTGAATCGAAAGGAACAAGAAATCTTCGCAGCATACAAAATCCCCAATTTTTTCCAGTAAACTCAAGAACACAGCTAATCAAACTTGCAGATTATTCATTACTATGTAATTGATGAAATTGACTTAACCATTCGATCCGCAGCATCTATTATAATGAATGTGGAGCTTTGAATCGATTGTTTTGATCAACTAACGCAAAAGAACTATCAAACCCTAGTTTATTTTTCGACAGACTAAAAAGGAAACTTCTAAAGCACTTTAGCATTACCATAAATGGAAACCCTAACCTTCAAATTGGGCGTTTTGATTCTGGGAAATTGTAGATGAATTTCTCGAAGAGGTGTTGTAGCTTACGTCTTCCTGAACATTTTGGCATGTCGCCTGAGCTCCGACTAATCGTCGATCGCTCCGCCAATTGTCAATTGCATTCTCAGTCGATAAGTTTTTAGAAAAGCCAGCAGAGTCCCTGACTTTTAGTACAGCTGCACCAAAATCCTCAACTTCTTCACGATATGCATTTGTGTCCAAACCTGTAACACTGTTCTTCTTCTTCTCTCCATTGCTTGAATCGAACCTGAGCCCATCTCCAACGGCCAGTTTCCTAAAACAGTTTCTTGATTTTCATTCCTTCTCTTTCCAAGTTTCACTTTAATTATATTGTTCTTTTTCCTTCTGCTCAATCCTGACATGCATTAGACTTTTCACAATATTTTAGATTGCTAGTCTCACGAAACAAGTTAACTCAACAAAATGGTGGGTCGATGATTCACAGGACGAAAGAAAATGACGTGAAAAGTTCATCATATTATTATTTTGTGGCATGATATATATCTATTCGAAAACTTTATAAATATAATAATAATTTTTCCCATATCAAACGTCAAATGTCGACCGATACATGATTTCATATGTACATGCATTGAGTAAGAAATATCGGCTTAATTAATGGTCGGTATGTGAGAACTCGTGTGAAGCCTCTAGTCCGGCTAGTGGTGGGTACGTAGTAATCAACATATTATATACCGTAGGAAAATCTTGAATAATTAATGTATAGAAGTAATTGTGAATATGAAATAAAATAAAATAATATATATATAATGTATGAATTGATGATTGATCATGAATGATTCAATGATCGAGTTAAGTGTCTTTTGTCATGTAAATGATTAGATGATTTGAAGAACAAAAACGTACATGTCATCATGGTTTATTGATAACGTCCTGGAAGTCTAATTACTGATCAAAGCTGTCCTCAAAGCAATATATATACTAATTGAAACCTACATTTTAAGAAGTACGATTGGTTGAAACCTTACTCGAAGTCGAGGTATACATAATGCTTAAAATATGCGTTCGATCCAAAATCGACCTAATTAAGGCTCAAAAAAACGTTAAATTGCGGCCAAAATAGTCAGCGAACCTTCAATATATAGAACCTCGCAAACTCGAGATCACGGAAGGTTCTCTACCATCATGTTTTCTTGCCTCTATATATTGCTATTTGTGCACGTATCTAAAGCAAATTTGTGAGCTAAGAAAAAAGAAACTAAACCATACAATTTGACCAACATTTGTAAAGCAAATTTTGTTCATGGACTCCAAGACCAAGACCCTCAAAAAATGAACTCGATCCTTCGATGTTCGTTTCGCTTAATGAGTATTTATTTATAAACAAATTGAAGTGAACTGTGCTCGTTTATAGACGGCCGTGAAAGCTAAAATTATATATTCGCTAATATTGTTCATGAGCTTTGAGTTAATATAGAGTTATATAGTTATTATAAAACCGTCAATCAGGACGTAGCCCAATAATTATGACGTTTATCTCTCTGCAAGAGGTCATGAATTCGACTCTTGAAAAACGGACTTTGAGAATATGAATAGATTATATTAAGAATTTATTAAAAAAAAGAATTATTATAAAACCGACAGTTAAAACATGAACAACTTAAAATTTAAAAGCAGAAATAAGCATAAACAACTTAAAATTTAAAAGCAGAAATAAGCATGTTTGTAAATAAAAATAAACACCACGTAATCAATTAAAATTATTATTGCCATCCATAAACGTTCTTTCCATTTTAGGTTCATCAGGAGAGGGCTCTACATTAATCTCCAAAATTCAAGGATCTTCTAATGAATCAAAATTCACATTAATATTCTCAATTTCATTTTGTTTGCTATTTCTAGACATAAGACGAATATGGTTGTGAAGGGGATAGAGTTTCACGTCCGATTCACCTATTCGTAAACACGAAAAATATAAATATTTTTGGCTTGGGAAGTATCCACGATCACAAATAATTAATTGAAATCAACATATTTTATTAATTTTAATAGTGTTAGAAGTGCAGGTTACGATCTCTTATCGATTTTCTTTGATTAGCACAAACTCGACTTTATCTTCTTCATCGATATAGTCCTATTTGCATGTTGTCTAATTAAGTATTTTGTTGTGATGAGACCATGATTGACTTTGTAGACTGAGTATTTTTACAAAAAAATAAATAACACAGATCACACGTCATATTTATATAAAATCATGTCAAAATTGGGTCAATCAGGCCAAATGGAGACTTATAGCTAGAAAAATTTTAATCAATCCATTATTAACCTCTCGAGAACGAGGGGGTCGTGATCCAATTTATAAAAGACCTAGAGAAGGCCTGATATAAAGGTTGAGTAAAGAAGCTGAAAAAAATCAGAAGTTTTAAGAAACTTCCTCAAAGATGCTCTGACCAAAGGGTGAATGAAGAATATTCACTTCAAATAAGAAAAATGAATTAGCCTCTAGAGATGAATCAGACAAATATATATGGTAAGTAGATATTTGTCTTTTAGGGTGATATTGTTCACATGACTTAAATCACCTATAAATGGTAAAAAACATATTCATGTCTAAGAAAGGAAGGCGAATCAGGTCAGATCACCCAAAGTATAACGACTTAAATCACCTATAAATGGTAAAAACATATTCGTGTCCAAGAAAGGAAGGTAAATCGGTTCAACACCCGAGGCCTGTGAAGGTGAATCAGATAAGCTATTTAGGGTGAGAAAATATTCGCTCATCAAGGCAATATTGAGTTCACATACCCCAGATCTCCCCTTCAGCCACTATAAAATGAAGACTCCTTGCATTGGTAAAGGGACCAACCGAAATTTACATAGCTTGCACTATACCCAACTTTCAAGCTTCCAGACATGATTTCCACAGCTTCACCCAAGTGAACCTCCACCCTCATCAGCACCAAAACAACCCTAGCTCACATCCATAAAAGAAAGTACACTAAATTAAGGGTCAAAATATAATTTTATGGCTGATATATTTGAGAAAGAGTAGCCTAGGATTTTTGCTTAGAATAGACGTTAATCAAAAGAGTGATAAGAATCGTAACCACATCGCTTTGATATTTTGAGATTAATAAAATTATTAATTTCGTTAATTATTTATTTGCTTTGAATTTTTGTCTGCTAACTCTAACCCTAATTTGTGATTTTTCATAGTCCACAGACTTCATGACATGTTGACGGTTTCTTATACGTCTCTAAAAACCTAATTTTCCGACCCTTAATAAAAACCAATTAAAACTTTACTTACATTTGGTAGAATCCTTCAAATTTATTTGGTGTACAAAAACAACACCCAACGGAAAAGACTTTCCCAATTTAAATTTCTTCAACGATATACTAGTGTCATTAAGATTATCATAATTTGAACTACAAATATCTCAAACCATCAGCATGTCATGACTTGACCTAAAAAAATGGCGCTCTCGCACATATTTTTTTATTTTATTTTTTATTTTGTTCACGCATACATCTGTGTTCTATTAAGTTTACTCTTGCTAATGGCAATAGAAAAGAGGTCAGGGTACAACATTGGCAGGCAGCTAATAACTCACGTTTATTACACAAAATCGATATGATCGTGACATTAATTTGCTCCAATTTTGTTAACGATTTCAAGCATCTATAATTAAGTAGACATTAATCCTTAACTGCCTACTAATGAGGATATCTAAAATTTTTGTGGACGTGCTCTACAATTGTCAACAAAAAGACGTTTACAATGATACTTTTCTCGAACTTTTATTTGTAACTGAGGATTGATCCTCTCTTTTTGCTTCTTCTAATATTATAAAAAAAAACAATTGATACTTTTCTCTTAGTTCCTCATTCATTAGAAGCGGTCATTTTCGAAGCGCGGAGACTTTGTAAGTATCTACACCAAAAGACGATGAAAATACACAGACCTTCAAGCGCAAAGCAAGCTCTAGTAAACAAATTTCAAAAAAAAAAAACCTTTAATAAACAGCCTCAAAATCCTAGTACTAAATAAATAAATATACATATCATGCCAACCACGGCAGTGGCGTAGTGGTTCGACATTTTTCTCTTTCGAAAGGTTGGGGATTCGATTCTTGGGAAGAACGGATATTGGATAGTTTATTGTAATAGTTACAGTATATAAAAAAAAATATCATGTCAAGGTTAAGTAAATGAATCAAGGAGTAGTAGCCTAGTTATGCATCTTTTAGGGAAAGAGCTTCCTAAATTTTGGGACGAAAATAGAGTATAATTAATACTATCGATCTTTAACTAAATGTCATTTTTACATATAATTTATATAAAAAAACTATAATTAATCAAGTAATCAAGGATGGAGAAAATATAATGTGCTGTATATGTATATATATAATAATTTGTGTGCAAATAAGAAATTATTTGTACAGTATTTTGTGTACATAAGCTATATATAGCTACCCATTCACAATTTCCTTAAATATTGTTTATTGTCATTAATTATCTATATATTTATTGGATGGATGGTCTTGGATTTCCTTAAATGTTGTCGCTACTTAATTAAGAATTCAGACTCGATATTTTTTTCTTTCCAGAATTCAGATATTCAAAGGTAGAGAATTACTATTACTAATGTACTTATCATCAAAACTTCAAAAAATATATATATATATACTTATCATCGTTGGTTTAGATTATCTCAAAAAATTTGAAGTTATAAAAAAACTGCTAGCTGCAACAGAAAAGAATAAAAAAGAAATAATAGTGTTAACTTAAAAAAAAACAAGCAAGCTTGAAGAGAAAGAAAGTTGAAAGAGAGAAGATAATCTCGACCTCTCTTGCTGAGAAATTGATCCTAATGATTCTTATGAAGTTTGTGAAGAAGAAAAAATAAACTTGGGCTTTGATCATATCAACAGTGAAGAAGATAAAGTTTTCTGCAGAAAGAATAATGGCGCACATCGACAAAATCTCAGGGACCTTGGTGTGGGGTCCGACTGAAAAAAATAAAGACGGCATTCCATCGGCCGGAGAACGATTTAGCGGAGGTCAAGCCACCACCATTAACTCAGGATGATCTCAGGATCATCGACATATCTTCGAATTAGCGTACAATTCTCTCTACTTAAAGTTCCTAATTTCTAGGATTCTTATTTATTGTTCATGTCTTTAATTTCCAATTAAGTAATTCGAATAAGATTAGAGTAAATTGGCAATGTGGGTAGCTTCATTAAACCATTATGAAGTAGTTTATAAGCTTAATTTGACTTGCCATAGTCTAGAATCCGTAATGTGTGTTCGAGTTGAAAACGATGAATTGAAACTGGAAATTTCCATTAGAAGTTGTTGCAGCTAGATTTGTTGATTTGAAATCGTTAAGGAAGGTCCATTGATGGTTTCTGAATGCTAAAACTGGATTTCTAAAGCGTGTTTGAAGATTGCATTGGTGGGTTGCTCTGTTTTTCAAGTTTCGATAAAGTTCAAATCGAAGTCGATTCAGAAGTTAGTTTCCAGTCAAGTTAAGCTTTGTCCAAGTTCATAGAGGTAATTAGAAGATGTTCAAATGTTGCTATGTGATTGATCAAGCTCAGAATGAAAGTCAAACAAAAGTAAGCCAAAAATGGTGTCTTTGACGATTTGGAGAAGATGAAGATTCAACTGTAATTTCCGCCCCTTTTATAGTGTTACTGACTCGTAAGCGCATCTTGGATTGATCCCAAGTGAAAAATCAAGCTGAGGTCAAGAGAAGATTAGGAAATGCAAGGATCGTGCAAAAAAGCAAAACCATTTCTAGTTTTATACTTTTCTGGTTTTCTGATTTTACAATATACCAGCTTGTAATTTCACTTTTAATTTTCATGTCAGCTAGGTTAAAGCATTGGACGTCTATAAATACTCTTGTAATCGTCTCTTTCAAATTATCAATGGAAAATAGAAATTAAAATCGTCATTGTTCATCTTTTTCAGTTTTAAAAGTTTGGTTGTGTTGGTTGAGAGTTACCTTAAAATCCGTCACCCAAATTAGTTTATTTAGGTCCCAAACACTTTAGATTCCAATGTTAAGTCTTTAGGATTAAGTAATCAAGTCGAAACAATGAAAGATATGATCAAATTTTCTATTATTGTATCATTAGTTCTTAATCTTTGAATTCTCTGTATTTTGATCGAATTTTGCAATTGTTCGTTGTGTTTGTTGTCTGAATCTTATATTTTCTAGCTCGGAGACACATGGTTCTTCCGTCAATCATCATGCAACAAGACATGATGACAGGGACAGAAACAGTTTACATCCAAGGAATTGTTATTGTTCCCTTAACATAGAAAAATAGAACACAAACATTTAATGTTAACATATGTAAGGTTCGCGATAAACAAAACACAAGCACAAGCACAAGCTAGGCATGATGTCGGAAAACATTGACCGATGTTCACAAAATAACACTATGTATATGTTCTGTATAAATATTATTGGAATGAATTGTTTGACCCTCTTTCACTTTCTTTTGTCTAGTAGTGTTCAACGATTCGTAGGAAATATTTAAAATGTCAAGTACTTCGTATTAGATTTTAGGGTAAAGTGTAAAAATCCCTATCAGTTTATGTCTATTCTATAATTTATTCTTTTTAATTTTTTAAAATTAAGAAAATCCCATACTGCTATTTAGTGATAACTACAAAATCCACTAGACGTTAACTTAGCTTGATTTATGTTAAAAAAAATTATAATGTCGCTCCAAATTAATGACATAATTAATACATTTATCTTCCATAAAAATTGACTGAAATAGTTGATGTTTCCTTTCATCGTGTTAAGACTTCTCAATTATGCTGGTAATTTTTAACTTTTATTTAAATTTATTTATTATACTGAAAAATATAGGTCAATATAATACAGACAATTAGGTAATGTTATGTGTTTCATTAACATCTAAAACTAACAGAATTAACATCCATAAGAGACTTTGTATATTATTATAAAATGGTATGAAGTTTTCTTAATTATGAAAGTTCAAAGGGGGGAAATTATAATAAAATAGATTTAAATTGGGAGTTTTTGAATTAAATAAATGTTTGTAGCTCGTTAACACCCAACCTAGAATTATGAAACACGATAATTTTGGATATTCAAATTTACATATATATATATAATGGTGGATTTTGTAGCTCGTTTGAATTGTATTACGGCTTAATAAAATTTTCAGGTTGAACTTAAAAAAAAAATTACATATATATAGAGACATCATTTTGGATTTATTCTAGCATTTCAAAGAAGGTTATTCTTAACTTTTTTTTTGATTCAGGTTATTCTTAACTTAAGAAGAAGGAAAAAAAAAAGGTATTCTTTGGTAAATATGTACTAAAAGTTTGGATAGTTAACGCATTACATCACACGTAGTAATTTCTGAATCACTCTACTTGTTAATGGTTGAAAGAGATGTAATAGTGGCAATTTGGTATATGTGCTTTTGATTGATAGAGAAGTTTGTTTCATTTAATTTAAGACGAAACAGTCTCTCACAATTAGATAAATTGATAATTTTCATCATTTACATAGTTCAAACCAGATAGCTCTAATTATAAACTAATCCATTAGAAGAAAAACTAATCATATACCCATATAAAAGTAGTTTCCAATTAATAGTTCATACTTGATGAAGTATTAAATAATAATTTATCGACTGTAGTGTTCTGTTTTGTACTATTATTTTAATCCCACGCGCTGATGAATGATGATCACACAGTCCAAATTCTAAACACATATAGTAATATATATATAAGCGATCGTGCAAACTCATATCTGTATTATCCATCCTATCATCCTTATTACCTCTTCATTCTGTTTCTGTAACAGAATATGCAAAATCTATGAGAAAGAGAAGCTAACCAAATTCAAACACTACAATCTACATTCTGTTTAGCTTAGCAACAACAACAACAACGGCTAGTCTTACAATTTGAAAATTTAATTTATGTACAGAAAAAAAAAACAGCCCATTATATATATAATTCAACATTAGTTGTTTATTCATTCACAGCAACAACCACCACTGTTCCTCTGTCTCTGCAATTTCCAGCTAGCTAAACTCACCAACGAAAACGCAAAACAGCCTGTCGTTTTAATTAATATCATGAAGCTTCTTCCTCCACCAAACCCAAATACTACTAGTTTCCACTACCATGGAGGAGGAGCTGCTAATAATATTAATCAACTTGATCACCATTGTTGCCCTGTAAAAAAAAATAAAGTTATGCCTCTTCTTCAACATTTCTTTTCCTCACCTTCAATCTTGCCCTGTAAAAAAAATACTAATAAAAATCAAAACTTTATCATCAAGTGGGCCCCTCGAATGGACTCCATCACCACAATAATAGCTAGGCCCACCTCCGACGCCGCCGCTGATCTTCTTCTCCTTCGTCATCATTATCGAAAAAATCAACGGCTGGCGGCGCAGAAGGAGAAGCTTATAGTTATAATGGGTGCAACTGGTGCTGGCAAAACCAAGCTTTCGATTGAGCTCGCGAAACGCTTCAATGGCGAAATCATCAATAGCGACAAAATGCAAGTTTATAAAGGGTTGGACATCACGACAAACAAAGCACCAATCAACGAGAGAGGGAATATCAACCACCATCTCCTCGGCGACTTCGACCCGGAGCTCGGTGAGTTGACTCGGTCCGATTTTCGCCGACTCACATGGTCCAAGGTCAAAGAGATCGAGTCGAGGAATAAAGTGCCGTTTTTAGTAGGTGGGTCAACCTCCTTCGTCCACGCATCGTTGACGGACCGATTCAATCCGGCGACGAACGTGTTCGACCGTTCCAACTCGTCCAACTCAGTGAGCTCCGAGTTGCGATACGACTGTTGTTTCCTCTGGGTCGACGTCTCGTTCAATGTCCTTTGCGAATACCTCCGCAAGAGAGTCGACGAGATGATGGACTCGGGAATGGTGGAGGAACTCGCCGAGTATTACGCCTCTGGCTCACTGAGTCGACATCCCGGGTTGAGGAACGCCATCGGCGTTCCAGAGTTTTACGACTATTTCAATTCGAAAGGGTATGATTCTGTGGATGAGGGTACACTGTACGAGGATGCGGTTAACGACATAAAGGATAACACGTGTCGATTGGCGAAGAGGCAGATTGAGAAGATCCTGCGGTTGAAAACAGCGGGTGGGTGGGGCCTACAGAGACTCGACGCTACGTCGTCGTTTAGGAAGGTGCTGACGTCATACGAAAATGAGAAGGAAGATTGGAGGGAGATATGGACTAGGCAAGTGGTGGAGCCTAGCTTCAAGACTGTGAAGAAATTCTTAGAAGAAGAATAGAATTTTCAGGCTTTTTTTTTCACCTTAATTTTGCCCGTTTAATTTGGACATTTTAAATATTCAAAAATAAATAAAAATTGGACAATTGGAAGGTGTAAAAATAAAACAAAAAAATTCAGTGTATATTTGCACTTACAAAATATTATTTTCTCTCAATTTGTCAATGGATTAGTATGGTGTGGCAACCAATTTTGGGAAAATCTGCTAAATCGTCGGATCATTCTCGGATTTTAGGTTTGGAATTTATGTACTACTTCCGTCTTAAAATATATGATGTTTTTCATATGTATAATTTCAGAGCAAAAACATAATGTATTTGAAGTTGATGGAGTATATACTAAAATTTAATGTACACAAAATGGTATACTATTGTTTATTATGTAATATATTCATTTTTTTCAAGATAAAACAGAATTAATCACGCTAGGTTATTTAAATTCGTAGGTTTTGTAGTTTTCCGGTCGGGGCATTTGTTAAAAAGAGTCTCAATTTAAGACGTATTTAGATTTTAAGTCGTGATGAATCTTTTTCTTCTTGATTAGAAAGATAATGTGACCAAAGATGGATGGTCCGCCTAACTCAAAACCATGTCTTTTAGATAGGGTGATCACTATTTCACACCTGATTAATCTAAAACAAATATTCATACAAATATTGGTTATTCTCGCATTTAAAATTTGTCTTGCTTTCTAAACACCCCCATTTTTAACAAAGTGTTTATTTGCTTCAAACATTTTCATATATTGTTAAAATCATTTTTCAATTAATCACTACTTCTAGAAATATTGATCCAATTAAGAGAGTACTTGATATGTTTTGGTGGTACTAATCCTAGAATGTTATGAATTAGGAAATAAATATTACAATCTCCATCAGAAGTGGTCCTAGAACCGTACGTAATATACACTAATTTCCTAGCTAGAGGTTGAATTTCGTAGCTATAGGAAAGTGATGTCTATAGCATTCAATATCTTTTGTACGAAGTTTGAATAGAAACCTTAAGAAAAAAAGATTCCAGAGAGTGACGCCTATATGATCTATTGTTAGAGGATCGACGTCAAACTAACTAGGTTATATTGCTATAAAGAAAATTTGAGCGACTCACCTACTTCCACGAATCCATGACAACAATTTACCTCTAAATTGAGATTATGATTTCACAACTCATATTCTAATGTTGTCTAGCTAGCTGGTGAAGGCTACTGAACAAGTTATCTATGTTGATTTTTTAGGTCTCTTAATGCCAAATTCTGAGGTTTAAGAGTTATCTATTATAAAAGTATGGAATGGAACCGAACAGTAAGAATAAACAACAAGAACGATAAAAACAAACATAAGACTTATTGATCTAGTTCGGAATGTTAACTTACTCATATGTCTAAGGGACACCAATATCGATTCACTAGAATGATACAATAGAGTCCAAAAATTACAGTAGCATCCAGATCACTATCCTAGCCCGTGCGTAAAAAAGAGGGACACGGTAAGCTTTTTAAGTTTCTTTAAGGACCCGAACAACAATTAATGTCAGAAAAAAGGTTTTGTTGCAGCAATTACTTTAGAGTTCGATTACACCTTGATTTGATTGCAACGATGTTGTGTCTAGGAGCTCAATTGCATAAATCAAAAGCTGGTTGTTGCCATGCTGAATCGAGCTATAGAAATCCTTCAAGTGTGAAGTGGTTCCTCAAACCAATCTCTCTTAGTTCGAAAACGTTGTACGTAGCATTGTATTTATAGACATAACATACCAACTTAGAGTGTTTGCGTGAGTTTATACACTAAAACAACAAGTTGATTCTGAATTCGTGGATGCGTGTTAGTCGATTTAATTCCATAAGGACTACATTTTGGTCATTGAGTTTAACTATGAAACGAGTGTTACTTGTTGATGAAGTAACCGAGTGTCGTCTAGAATGTCGGTTGATAATAACAAATAATCTCTGTTTTGATCGACGATCATACTTGTAACATTATATTTTAACAATATCTCCCATTTTATAATATCAGTATAATTATTGTTGTAACAATTTTTATTTTATAAGGAGGCCTGGAACATAATTGCTTAGAATTCACGATTCATATATGTACATGTACATCTTCCGTATCAAAATACATAATGTTTGAGATTTTTAGATTAATTCGTATGTTTATGTATTTCGTCACTAATTTGGTGCAAATTAATATGGATGAACCTAAAAATCTAAAACTTATATGATGCGGAGGTAGTACTAAATTCAACGTATTTAAACCTAAGCATATTTTTTTTAAACACACTACTAATAATATCCAAGCAAATTCACCAAAATGTTTTACCTATAATCGTGGGACTCCCAATTAAGTCCATTCATGTCTAGATATATAAGGAAGGGGACCAAATTATCGATAGTCAAAATCAAAGGCCAATATTGAAAGAGCTAGTACTAGTACATGTTTATGTTGGTTTCTATCACATTCAGAGGCAGGCTAGGTCTTACTTCTTACTTCTTACTTCCAATATTGTTTGGTATTGATAACCATTTTCTAAAAAACAAAAAGAGTGAAATTATTATGTTCCCTTTAAAGCTAGCTCGGTGGAATTATTTTAACTACCCAGTACGTAGCCTAGTAATTAGGTATTTGGTTCTCCCATTAAACACCTTTTAGCCTAATTAATCAGTTCTAGTCTTAAGTACGATTAATGAATTCAAAAAGAAATTATCACTTGTCACTCGAGAATGATTGAAAATTGGTCAAGTTGGAGATCCAAGGAAAGAAGTGACTTGAGTGAAGAAAGACAATAGCATCGATAAGTGTGTATAAACTTCATGAGTAGCACAATTTTCACATAAATAATTAAGTGTACTATAAATTAAAAAAATTGTAGCTACAATATAAAAAACTACTTGCTAATATTTTGACGATCGAGGAAAAAACAATAAAAAAAAATGATCGAGTGTTTCAATTAGGACTCAGTCCCCAGGAGAGGAGTTGGAGCTTCTAGAGAGTGCAGTGCAGCTGAGTCAGTAGGCGTGCCCTTTTGCGCATGATCCTATATTATACATGAAATAATATACGAGCTACGTTATTTTAAAATACATAATGTTATATATTTTTAAATTTATCTAAATAAATATTTATTTAATCAAAAATCTTCATTACATATATATTTATTTGAATGAAATTAAATATATAAAATATTTTATATATATTCAGACGGAGAGAAATATATAACTCGATATTTTTTAGTGTTAATGCATGTACTGTATGTATATGTTTAATAATTTTGGATTAAATTGTTATTTATAAGCGTGACATATGATTATGTGCCCTTAAGTTTCATATACATCAACGAGAGCATGCTTTAGAGGTACGTAGTCTTCCTAGACTGTTGTGAAGTTTTTAGTAACACAATGAGTCAATTGACATGAATTTCGGGATTTGAAATATTTTGCATGCCATGTTTTGGTTTTTCTATTTTTCGATCACTCTTCCTTTTTCTACTTGAATATTCGAAAATATAAGTCTCATGTAGACATCCAACTTTATAGAACTTCATCGAGTATTGTGGCTTAATTAACTTGTCTTTGGCCGCTTAACATTAATCTCCTATACCTAGGATTAACCTTCTTATTTTCATTTTCATGTGGATGTGAGAGTCAGAGAGCTTGTCTTGGTTAACACTTTTAATCCTATTTTCAAAAAAAAAAAAAAACCCTTTAGATGCAACGATAATGTAAATGAAATGTGAAAATTTTATGTTTTTAATCCTTGTTTTCTTTTCATGTATTTTCTTCGGCTAAAGTTGATTTTTTTCTTCCAAATTCAGAGTATATAAAAACGAGAACGGTAATGTAAATGAAATGTGAAAAATAGACTGTACTCAAACTCAATAAGTATAAGTTTTTATGAAGTCGAGATATTAATTGACAAAGACCTTATAAAAAAAATGTATGACGATCAGCTTCTCAAGTCCTTTTGAATAATGCTTAAGCTTCATATAATCTGGCCTAGGCGGACTTCATAAAAAAAGAAAAGAAAATGTATGAGGATCCATGCTTAATCTGTATATTTAAACTCGCATACTCATTTTTATCGACCCGGTACGAGAAAAACGGAGTTGACCCGTATTAGGCAGGCTATATAGGCCTTCATAAAATTGTATCCCCCAGAAGAAAGCCCAGTATCATTGCCTCGAGGTCCATAGTCAATAGACTAGCCCGTCTTTAATAGATTTCCTCGATCAAAAGTCTAATTGCAGAAATCTTAAAGAAGTATTATGACGGCTTATAAGAGTAGAGCAAATTAATTACACTACTACTTCTGTCCAAAAAAAAAAGTGACGTACGTAAAAATTTACATCTAATTTGAGACGGAAATAATAGTATGTAAAATCTTTCTTTTGTTTGACTTTGCCTCCATTTTCAAAAGTCCAGTCTCTCCTTTGGTTCGGAACCTACCAAATCTAACATGTTAATTGACTATTAGTATAAATAAATTGCACAAGAAAAAGTATTTTATTAGATTAGTCAGCTAAAACTAAACAAAGGAAGAAGGTTTGATTTAGGTTCGATAAATTAGGTTTGGCTATGTTTGACTATATATACTATAATGCAAATGGATTTTGAAATTGATCAGTAACTCATATCATATCTTAATCGAGCGGCTTGCACTTTTCGAAAGCTGGGGTCGAATGTTGACTAAGTTGACTTGACTATGTGTTTGAATTTGGCTCACAATCACACCGGTAGAGGACAATTGGATTGCCTTTCATAACTCAGAGCCGTCAATTAGGGCCATGAATAGAGAATTGTTAATTTAGCGGTAAACAAACAGCTCATATATATGGCGGTGGACATGTTACCGTCTCTTAACTGCCTTTCTCAAATGCATTCAAAGTACTTAGTAATTTCTAAATAAAAATTATGTAGAGATTTAAGTGAGTGAATAAAATTAATATAGTAGAAGAACTTTACTCTGAATGAACCGACTAAACTACGATGCATAAGATAAAACTATCTCCGTTTTTTAATACATGATTTTTTTATTTTTTTAACATAATATAATTAATAAAATATATTTAGGGTATTTTTGTCAAGAAAATATTTCTTAAAATTTTATCGAATAAAACAAAACATCATGTATAATTTTATAAAAATTTATTTGATAAAAATATATTTAATATATCTGATTAATTATATCATGTTAAAAAATCAAAACATCGTGTATAAGGAATAATAGCTAATTAAAGAGTTTGTAACTTTTGGAATCAAAAGGCATGCATTGACAATTTAGTGACATTCAAATCTAAGAAATCTACTTACCATTTTTGACACTACAACCAAAAAATATAAACAATCGAAATAAAATATGACGATCGAGTACTCCACAAGATCCAAATTTACGAATGAATAATATTTACTAATAAAAGTTATACGTACATATTGACCTCTCTTCTCTAATATGGGAAAGTCGTACGTAGACTATTTGCGTGAATTCACAAAATAAACTAAAGTCTTTTGAATGACTCGATTTGTATTAAAAAAAATTAAATAACGTGAGTACTGTTTCTATGTCAACGGTCAGACTTTGCTGGCTATACATAATATATAACAATATTACCTAATGTATAAATATGCATATGTGCATGCAACAACCATTCTATGAAAAGTTTTTCTCGAAATACTATTCTAAGTTGATCATCTGCAAAAAAGCCTTCTTGATCGATATTCAACACATATAGCCTCATATTTTTGGTAATAATTAACAAGCCATGAGCCCGACAATGTTTCATCCAACAATTAGCAGTAGATCAAAATCAGCAATAGAGATCAACGGCCCTCGTCCATCTCCATTGAAGCTCGATAGAAATTCTCATGTCATTCAGAAATCTTCCACATCTCTATCCTTGATATTTTCATCCTCAGATAATAGTCTTCCTGTAAACAATCCAAAACAAATACAGAAACCAGTTATTATCTACGCGCGTTCGCCCAAGATCATCCACACACAACCCAAAGATTTCATGGCATTGGTGCAAAGATTGACGGGACACGACTCGTCACGCCCTAAGGATAATTCAAACAAGGTTTCAAAGGCTGTTAGTAATAATCGAGAAGATCGTAATATAATAACAAACGAGTCGAGTTCAAGTTTGAGTGAGGAGACTAGAATGGTATCTCCGATCATGAATCCACCAAAGGAGCCACATTTTGCTGATATACCTTTATTTACTCCGAATTCGACCGATAGGTTTTTTTGCTCTCCAAAACCATTACTCCGATTTTCGGGATTTTCGTCTCCTAATAATCTTGGAGGAACTACATCTCCCACAGTGCTGAAGTTGTTCAAAGATCTACCTGACTATTAGTAATTTAGTGAGTTCCTTAATTTGGCAAATAATGTATCTTCTTTAATTTCTGATCATATGTTTAGGTAGTAATCTTGGTATTTATTTTTATTTTGTGTTCCTTAATTCTTAGAAATTGTTATTATTCTATGAATCATGTATGTATCAATCAGTAAATTCAATTGATTCTTTTTGGCCAGCCAAGCAAAGGCATATTATATTACTACTTGTTATAACTAATCTATGTTTTTCCTTCCATTAGTTTATGTAGTAGTTGTTAGTTTTCCTTGGTTGAACAAAGCTAGCTGATTCAAAAAAATATAACATTTTTTGAATGAATTTAATATTTTAAATTGGTCAATAAAGTTGTAGAGAATCATACGATTGGTTTTTGTTGACGACATGCTCTTATCATCGTATAATGTAGCTTTTTGAAGTCAACGTACGTATATTGAGAAAAGTATATTCTACTCCAATAAAAAATACACATTCAAACATTACCAACGGAATTCTAATGAAAAGCAAAATGATTCACACTGGGGGGCAAGAAGCCTAATGAACGTGACTTCCTGATTGGTCAATGTTTTTTTTAGAGAATAATATTGATTGTCAAAGTTTGTTTATGGGGAATAAATTAGGGGCATTCTAAAAAAAGGTCAAAAAATTTGCTCAAATATTTTTATCGACAAAAACAAAATTATCCTTTCAACATTTACTTTAACTAATACTACTATTTATCATATAGTTTTACTGAAGGCTAATGTGGACTTTGTATACTTTCTTGACATTTTTTTTCCTCACGTTTAGCAGCACCCTACTTTTCTTTTCTTCTTTTAAGAGTAACGGGAAGCTTTTCATTACTTGTTGAAGAAGGATACACCATTAAAAAAAAAATGGCAATCATCCTTTGCTCGTTGCTTCTTAAGTTAGCAGTGCGATGACCTAAATAATTGCCTCTTTTTGGAACGTATAAGTGCAAGAAGCAAAAGTAGAACATAGTGTTTTGATTCTACAAATTAGTTCCCTACATGAAAATAAATAAATGCCATAACCATTTAATGCCTCGATGATCATCTAAACATCCGATTTAAAAATGACATTTAATTTGGGTATCCTCTTGAACGAGCTAGAAAAACTCCCATCAATAAAGCTGAAGCTTCTGCGAAAACAATGTCTTGAATTCCGTCTTCGTACGTTAGCAGCCCCCTACTATTGGTTCGATTGAAGATGAAAAAAATTACTCCTATACACTAGACAAAATTATTAGTGGGCCAGTCTCTTAAAGCTGGATCAAACTTCTAAGCCATCTTTCAACCAAGGTTAGTGCTAATGGGCCTTTTATCTGAGCCCAAATGATTGAATTTATATATACTAGACCACCGAAAAAACCTCATATTTTAATTGATTTTACGAGGAATCTCGCATCTTCTATAAAGCTCATCACAGTTGATGATCTCAAAGCCTCTTAGAGGTAGCAAGAATATGAATTACAAGAAAAAGTAGAGACTACAAGATATACTCTTGGCTATACCACGTGACTGTGTAATATAGTAAGGATAATTTAGGGTTAGTAATTATGTCCATGATCCTATCTATTTATAGGAGGGTCTTGTTTAGCTCGTAAGTTTGTAATTAAGGGGAGGTTACGTGTCAGGAGATGTTTATGAAATGGAACAATGGAGACATCACAATGAGTCTAATGGACCGTAACGGTCCGATCATGTTGAATGCCAACAGCTCACTGCTTTCACATATATTGTCACTCCACTCGATTTGTTGTCTCGTTTCGACCCTTTGAAATTGGGCCGATGGACTTTCGGCTCCGAACCATCTTGGGCTTTACTTAATCGTTCCGTGGTATCTAATAATCCATGCTATATCAACGGTAATCACAATAAGTAAAACAGTCGATAATACATTCTTTTACTTGAAGAAATCTTATTACTGTAATTAGTTGCTGACAACTGATTTATTTACATTGCTTTTAGGAATAGCAAAATTTAGAATCTAATTCCGGAATTAATCCACTAATTTTGGTCCCGTTAAAGTCTTCGACATTGCATGATTTTTGCTTGTTTTGGTTTTGGACAACCATTAATTGCGATTCATGAACAGTCTCAGAAGTCAGAAGGAACCACGGTAAATTTTTTATTTTTTTTCCTTTTCAGAATAAAAGAACGTCTCTTTTACTAATACATACTACTATTATTCTCTTTATTATTTTCAATATCACATTTATCTTAAACTTAAAATTTTTCATATATTTAATTAAAAAATTTCACTAAATATATGTTCATGATAATGAATTTAATTAAAAATCTTAAACATCATGAGACAAAATTAGTATATAGGTCGTCAACGGTTGTGGATGATGTACGTGGATACAATTTGGAACAAGTGAATAATGAACAAAATTTCAAAACTCCAACTAAACCATTAATTTCTAAGTTCATGGGGAATAAAAAAAGACGTTGCTAATAATTAAAACGAAATCGTCTTTTTTGGGATGATGTGTTAGTTGACGGAGATAACTTTATACACAATTATTTTGATTCATTAATATATATTTTTAATAGCCATTTTAATTAGTTGATTAAAGTGTGAAAGCTTCATTTAATAATTAGGTGGTGGAACAAACATAGCTTATCAGTTGTCTAATGAGAAACTTATATTACATAAAACTAGCTCCCCTTGGGTAAACCATAAAAAATTGGTTCTCTCATTAGACTTACAACCCAGAGACGAGACACTGCTCAAGATTAACCCTAATGGCAAGAGAAAAATCACCCTCACATGAAAATGGTTTTAGGAATTCCGTGGAATATTTAACTGTATACTGGTATATATTTTGTAGTGTAAGGAAAGTATGAATATATATTTTCTTTTTCTTTTTATGAGGGTGAAATTAACACCAAGAGTGTGTATTAATCTTCAAATCTAAACCCACCTAACTCCTTAGCCACTCTTTATTAGTAGATATAAATGGTTGGTCTAAAATACGCATCCTCTTAATCTAATCTTATACTTATTAAGTGGAACTGACTCTTTTACCTTTCTTTTTTATTATAATTGGATGAAAAAAAAAGTTCAAATTATCTTCTCCTACGTATATATATTTAGTAGCATTTCAATGTGGGATATAGAATTTTTGTAGAAGCTTGCGCTATTTATATCGTCCATCAGCCGCCTCGTTTGATGATTACGATCAAACATGACCGATTCACAAGGATGTCAAGTTTAATGTATCAACACTTCATTTGCTAAATAAATGACATTGTAAACTAGTGATATTAATTTCTTGACAATGTAAACTTGTGATTTTTAATTATTGGCTACATGGTTTTGTCTGCAAAATGTCCTGATCTAACCTGTCTGCATTTTGAGGAATACATTAGCTTTCAATACTTATGATATGAGGTCCCATTAAAAAAAATCAGGAAATTATAAATGCATGTATAAATATTAAAACATAAACTTTTTATTGTATTTTTGGCGGGATGTGAACATTTATATTCGTCCCGAAAATGTCATTTTGGAGACAAGTATTTATTAATTAGGATGTTGAGATAATTAATTAGTTGGTTTCGAGAATAATATTTTCGGGATAAGATTTTTTTTTCTTTTTTATTTAATTAATGACAATTAGCTCGTATCAAAAACGGTATTTTCGAGAAGAATTTTTTATGTTCACCTCTAAGATTCAATTGTACAAAAATAACACACCCAAAAAAAATACCCTTCTACTTTTCTTTTTGAAGTTAATCATTGTACCTTTTAGAGAAATAAATAAGTCCTTTTATTAAATCGAATGTTTTCTTCTTCCTTCCTCTCTTCCACTGATGAGAACAGAAGGCAAATCCCATGCTTTTGTTTTGCCTCTGGGTTTATTAGAGGACGAAGGGAGATACAGAGAGAAACTTTGAGGAAAACAATAAGAGAACTAGTTATAGAAGTCATTCAAACTCTTGCTTTAAAAACAAAATTTTTAGAGATCGTAAAAGCTTTAAAAGTACATAACATGGTTTAAATAAGGGGAAAAAAAAGAGTTGAAGTTTGCGCACACTTATATCGGAAGAGTTGTTATCGTATCGATGGAGTTCAAAATTCCGTTGTCGTACTCGTGTCGATGAAATTCTGAAAGATGCAGCGAGTGTGTAATTGACCGTGGAAGTTACGTGGTGTTTATCGATCGGAATTGGAGAATAGGAAGACTGGATCTAGAGGAAGGGATTGGCGTGTTTTTTAAAAATAAAAAAGTTAAAAAAGTCCGTTACAGTTAATAAGTGTGTGGTTAGACAAAGGGATGTGTATTTAAACCTGTCCAATATAATTCATGTTAATTTAGCTTGCAAATTAAATTCGAAATGAGAAGAGTATCTTATCTGATTTGCAATTATCTTTTCTTTACTTAAAATAATCTTATATATGGTGCTGATCTTCTGTACAAGTTAGATGAGAAAAACGAAATCAATGAAGTAATTAGTTCAAACTTCAATCTTTCGATGTGTGATTCCTTTAATCACAAGTCTCCATTTAGAATATTGGGAATGCAAAAATTATTGGAAGAGCTTTATCCCTTTGGATCGACTCGATTCGAATCAAGCTATAAAATATATGGCTTTCGAAATCCATCACTTGTCCATGAAATTAGAAAAAGAAAGACTAATTAAACAAAGGCAAAAACGTAGTATATCATGCATTAGTTGGTTATACTACGACTGATAAAAGTTTAACACGTGATAATTTTTAATTTTATATTTAAAAATGTGTTAGGTGAATAATAAATTGTATAATATTTTTTCTAAAAATTTATCGATCCATCTTAAGTCATATGATAATATAAAATATATGTATATTATATTTTTATCTTCTTATAATATTATATTAAAATTATTATCAAACATATCATAAAATATATTCTACGCGAAACACATCCTTAAAAGTAAAAAATAAAATAATTCAAAATTACCGCATGTCCATTTTATTGATTGTTAGTTGGGGGCAAACTTGCTAACGCAGGACGCAAATTTTTCCCTAATATAAAATAACTAAAAGTCTAATTCTAATTTAATTAGTTAAAGTATATATACAACATAATTAAAGGTCAATGATTAAACATAATTGAAGGTAAATTTACGAAAAGAACGTAGCTTTCTACGTTCTGTCGTTTTTTTCTTCTAAAATAACAAATTCATTGGCATTTTTTGATTTAAAAGGTCATTATCATGTCATTTTAGTAAATTTATCGAAGGTTAAAGAAAGTTATTTTGATTTTGTTTTCCAACCTTATAGTTTGAAACGGTTCATTTTTGTTAAAGATAATGAGATATACATGGACGTCAAAGTGGTACATACGTACATACATATTTCAACACGTGAAGTTCATTTCTTTTGAACTAAGACTAAGTAATCAAAATTCGTTAAGAACAGAAAAACCCGTTCTTAGTTCCTTTAGTAGTAAACCTTGTTCTTTATAGAAACAGTCACTTCAGTCCTTTAGTTTTAGATTGACCATATGTCATTCTCAATTCCGAGTAAAGGCCCAACACAAAGTTATCAAATTCAATCTCGTAGTTCAGATATTCATCATCTTTTATGTGTACATTTGATTGTTGAAGTACTGCTATGGAACAAATTCGAATCAATCCAGCAGCTTCTAAACTCAGTTTGATAGAGTATATCATGACTGAGGATTGGAATAGACAAAAGTAAAAACAAAGGGTGCAATTGCATCATATTTCAAGTTAAAGGGCCAAACAAAGGATTATTTTTTTCCAACCAACATGAATTAAATGTGAATGTCGATGCTGCTTTTTAACTCGTGTCTAAGTTTTAGGTGGTCTGGTGGAGTGAAATAGAATAAACATGAATCTCATGGTTCTAGCTTATTGCTTACATAGTAAAATTATTTTTATTTTAAGAAAAGTTTTTAGACTATTTGGTCTTACTTAAAACCTACTAAAATCAGTAATTACACAAACAACATTGCTGGAATTCTTCTTTAGATTTTCAGACCTCACTTCGTGATTGAATTTCGTGGCAATTAAAAAATAAAAACCTTGTAAATACTACCTCCGTCCCAAAATAAATATAAATTTTTATATGTAATTTATATTAAAAAAATTACATCTATTTTGAGACGGAAAGAATATTTTCTTCGAAAATTGGAACCTGTAGTGTCATTTTGTCATCTTGAAGTATTTTAATTCTACAATATTCATTTTTGGATTAGATAAATACTTACGTCCTTTTTTCGTTTCGTCAAGTCGCGATCTTGTTTCGGATTGTTATCTTTAATCATACAGAAGTGAGTTATTAATAAAGAAACCAAATTCAGCTTCTTCGATGTATTAATTGTAAGCGACCCCAAACACAATTAATAAAAGAAAATGAATTGGCATCATGAAACAATAGGTTTCAATTTCAATTTAATTAATTCAAGGCTAATTATTTACAAATTTGTCCTGATGAACTTATTTTAATAACATAACCTCGTCGTACCAACCGACTCGGAACCATCAACGACACTAGCAGCGTCCCACCACCTCTCATCAGCCTCCGTCAAGTCGGCTAACGGGGAGCTGACATTCCTAATGTCACCGACCACCGCCGACTTGACATCATCGGTGATGCAAAAGTTGTAGGCCCCACAAAGCCCGACGTTGTTCACTTTCTCAAGCAAATTCTTCTTCATCGGCCTCCATTCCGCGAGTATCGAAGGTATCTTACAACCGACGCGCGTGTCCCAAGCTTTGAACGACACGCAACCTCCGCTCGAACTGGAAGCATTAGTAGCCGTCAATACAACGTTATCCGAATCCAACGCCGTCGTAAAGCCGTTAAAAGTGACGGAATCGTATAGCGCGATTAAGTTATCTGACGAGAAATTGAAACCCAAGTTGTCCCAAAACTTCATCACGCTCTTGCCATTACGACGTCGTCTAATTGACGAATTACTATTTTGCCCTCTAGTACCAAAAATTTCTTCGTCTTCTTCCTCTTCATCGTCTTCTTCTTCTTCTTCCTCTTCTTCGTCAGACGAGAATGATTCGTCGGAATCTGAGTCATCGTCATCGAAGTCGTCGCCGTTTAATAGAGGCTGGTGATATAAAGATTTATGACGTGATCTGAATTTGATTATCAAGAGTTGAAATCTATTGATAATTGTGGTGAATGAAGCCAATAGAGCAATAATTAAAGCGCCCCAAGTTACAAAAGTGTATCTTTGACGGTATATATGATCAATTCCAGAGCCAGAAACAGCTAAAATCTGGGAGAGGAAGTTTGGGTTTTGCAGAGAGTTAATGCCGATATCAAAATCGGCTGATATTCTGTTTATTACCGGAATCTCCATGACTATAGATAAAAATAAAATGGGTTTAATTAAATTAAGAGAAAATGTCACTGACAGACGTTTTAAGAGAGAGAGAGAGAGAGTTGTTGAATTGAGATGAAAATGGCGGAGGAGGTTTGGGAGGCGGGTGGTTGGGGTTTTAAAGCCGAAAAAATGAGCTAGGCGACAAGACAAATGTGTATTGTATTATTTTAATATTAATTTTTAACAGTTGTTCATTGAAGAAATCCCATTTTATTTCCATAATTAAAGTTAAGTTAACGAAATTATTACTCCTATAGGATTTTTTTTTCCTGAAATAAATTATTATATGTTCTACACTTTTATAAGTATGATTTTTTTTTTTTGATAATTAAGTATGAGTGAAATATTGATCAATAATATATTATAGATTGTATAAATTTTAAACTTCAATGTGTGTATATATATATATATTAAAGTTAAAATATGAAAACATTGTTATTATAGGAAAATACAATTAAATTATACTATTCATTCAGAATTAGGGATATGATTGATTGTAGAATTTGGAAGTTGCAATATGACTTAAATTCAATAAAGTTATATAGTTCAATTTTATTTTAGGAAAAGTGCTATAAGAAAAGGAAAATCTAAGCCGAGGTGGCAAGGATTTGATGGTTAAAGATAGAGATTATTGGGACACGTCAGAGGAAAAAACGAGTGTTCTCTGTTGACGGCGATTAAATGATAAACCATACACAAGTGTTGTTGACTCAGCTTAAGATGGAAGAAGAATAAAATTCAGCATAATATTATTATCCCAACATTTTATTATGGGATAAAGTTATTGAGTACCAAAATTTTATTACGTTAGTTTTTTTGGTTATATACTACTAATCCAATCTATTTCACTCAAACCAATCGATTCGATCGGAACAAAGATACTTAAGTATTAGACACGTCACGGTCCAGCTCGATCTGGTTCTGATTTAGAACTAACAGTTTACAGTTTTTCAATTTTTGGAACCGAGCCCAAAACTATAATTTTTTTTCTAAAATTAGTGGTTTCAATTTGATTCTAGACGGTTCAGATTGAATTTCTATTCGTTTCTGTTGTAAAAATAAGGAACCATATAAATTTCAATTCTGATTTAGTTCGATTTTTACCCTACCCGAACCGTGGCCATGACAGGATTCGAAAACGCAGAATTGGTATTTTTTTTTCTAGGGATGAGTATAGACATGGGGGAGAATGAATGTGTCACGGATGAGTCAGATATGGAAAGGAAGAGTGAGGATTTGATCCTCTACGCTTGAATTCATATGTCGTGTCGTAGCCATGAGTAAACTGGATCTGGGCCCATTTTTATTTTGTGGTCTTCAGGCCTTTTGTCAGTTTAAACCACAGGATCTCTGACACGCATTGACAGCTATTCAGAACTGATTTTGTTGCTTTATTTATTTATTTTATTTTTAATAAAAAAATTCTAGAAAACTTTAGTTGGCTCTTGCATGATTGAATTTTAGTCTTATGTATTTTCGTGGAGGTAACAAGTGGCCCCAACTCCACGGCAAAAAATGCCAACCACCATAAAATAAAACTTGGACTTATTATTATGCATTTTGCTAATAAATATAAGAACAAAATGTTTGGTGGACGTCACTAGTATTACAGAAATCGCTCGAATTATTAATTGAGTCAATTAAAAAATGGTTTTTTTTTAGAAATGTCTGTTTGTTGATTTGGTGGTACATGCTTTCTTAAGGTAGTGAACAATTGAGCTTCTTTTTGATATTTTTATAAGCTTATGAAAACCAAATTTCCGACCACACACCACAAAAGTGTTCTCGAAAATGAAATTCCTGCCAAAGCATTTGATTTGGGATAAAGGTCTATTATATCTTTTCAAAATCTATATATATTAGGTTTCATTATTTATGACGAAATTACAAAATTATCATAAAATGATTGCAAATTGAGTTGGACTTAGCTGGTTCCCGAAATGTATATTGATGTGATTGTTAGTTCGGCAGATTTAATATGATCAGGTGATATGCTATTCATTTGGAATGGTTGTCATCATCAATATTCTTAATTACAGCAAAAATCTGGCCAATAATTCGGCATAAAAAAATAACGTTAAATACAACTGACAATCTCTGATAAAAAAAAATGCATAATTATTCATTATATTTTATGCATTGTATGTGTGCACTTTATGCATATGATCGATAATCAAAATTGATGAACATATATACCTAACTTAATATATGGCCAATTGGCAATGACGTGAAGTCATTATCAATGCAAATTTATAAATATTTTGGTGAGTTGAGAAGTTGCTTGGATAATATTTTCAAATCTTATGTAATGGTCGCCGACCACCGGTCGGTGTGTGGTGGAGGATCGACCGGCCAAATGCTGCCAACACTTGTAATAACTAAAAAATACGCCTTACTCCGTTCCTAATTACTATTATTTGTATAGAAAAAAATGACAATGGAAGTAGTAAAAAGAGAAGTTAGTGGTGGATTTTTTATTTTATTTTTGTTTTAGTTACTCCCATATGAAAGTTAAAAGTCATATATAATCTCCAATATCCGTCGGTTCTCACTCATTTTCCGATGAAAAAGTCAAAACATCTCTATCATCGGAATCACATTTTTTAAAATATCGACTAATTAACGTGAGTTAAATTTCATAATGGCCATATATAGCAATCATAAAAGATTGGCAAATATTTCAAAAGTTTTATCGATGTGTCATGTGAGTTTATATATAAAAATAAAAGAGTGACAAATTTCAAAAGTTTTTGTGGCATGAATCACACTGCGTGTTAGCTAGGTTCTTGAAGGGTCGAAAAATATGATTCAAAGTACGTACATACTTCAGATAATATACTAGGAAGTATACCTCAATCTTGAATAAGGATCACATTTTTTATATAAATATGACAATTAATTATTGACAGAGAAAGTATTTATCGGTAATTAATGTTCTAATACAACTTCGTTCATCTCTACTTAAATTATTTGGCAATATTTTTGCATCGAAACTTTAGTACTAGAACATTAAATATTGGGCTTGGCGAGGTCTTTATGACCTTACCAAAATGGGCTCTTCATTCATATATATACATACTTTGTCTATCGATATACACCCATTAGTGTATAAGGTTTCCTCATCGCCTCTTAGCTTCTTTTTCCGCCTGCAAAACCATACAATATAATTGCTTTAGTTCGATTAAGTAACTTAGATAATGTGATAATTTTAAACGAATCTTAATTACCGCTTTAATTGCTCGATCGACAGCATCCCAACCATATTTATCGACAAATTGAACGACAGATTTCCTGGCGTCGAGGCTCAACATCTGTAAAAGCTTCATTTGGTCTTCTGTATAATTTGTATTTTGGTTCATCATCAATTTCCCACCATATTTAACTAAATACTGACGTACGAAGTTCTCATAAAGGTAAGCTGCTCCATTGAACATCGGCAAGACTAACCACATGCAGAATAAAAGCTTCATATATGTCCAAAACGGCAGCCTTCATGCAAGCAAAATCAAATTAATTATTATTAGCATTAATTTGCACATATGATCATATGTTTGATCAATATTAATAATAAATAGTGAGATTAATTACGAAAATAGTATTAATACCAAGCAAGAATTTTCCAGAATGATAGCTCGAATAAGGTTATGAGTGAGTATATAATCCAATATGTTAGCCATTGTTGGTCGTCTAGCATTGATGGACTCTCAATTGCTCGTAGTGATGCATATCTGTAAATTCATATGATTATATATACAAATTTAACAATAATTATAACATTAATCGTACGCAAATAAATAAATAAATAAATAAGAGAAGTTTCTTTTTTCTTACAGAGGGTAAAGAAGCATCACTCCAGGCCTGTTCAACCAAAATGAAAAATAAAATATTAAGAAATCGCATGTGAATCAATTAATTAACATGATTTTAAACCATCTTAAAATTTAGCATAATTACCCGACTAGAGCATCCAATCGTTTTGCGATAACAGCAAGAACACCCATATCTATGATCAGTTAGTTAGATGTATAGAATGAAAATATTTCTCTTAATTTCGGCAATATATGAAAAAATGAAGGAGAATTTAAATACAAGATTTTTCGAACATAGATATCTATAATGTTCAAGTTATTAGTATGTATATAAAGGTTTTCTTGTTAGTCATATCACATGATATGAGATGAATGAAATTAGCAATAAAGAATCGTCTGTTGAACAAGCTAGATTACGTTTAACTTGATGGACAAGAAAAGGTATGCATAAATATGCTTTACCTTTCTTTCAACTGTAACCTTTGCCAATTTATTATAAGCCTTTTCTTTCATAGGAATTAAAAAAGAAAGTTTTTTTTTTTTTGAAAGTTGCTGTGTTATTTATTCTTTCTTACAAAAAGTAGTTTTGCATTGGGCTTTGGTGGATCGAATGATTATGATGGACTTTGCAAAATTTGGATCATTTGCCAATCCAATAAATTTCGGATTGATTTCCTTTCCTAGAAGAAGCTATTCTGGCAAAAAAAAAAAAAAAAAAAAAGAAAAAAAAAACAATATACGTATAATCGTATTTGACCTTTGCATTAATGGATTTTTTTTAATTTTTTTTTTTTACTTTCTATCTATTCCCTTTCATTTTCATATCATCAAAGTATAAATCATCCTATATCGAGCATTCACACACATAACAAATTAAGAAATCGCCTATTAAATGACCGTATTTGTTGAGGTCTCTTTCTTAAAAAAAGAAGTAATTATCTTTTTTTTTCGAAGTTAGAAGAAGTAATTATCAAGGTCTCTAATTCGAACCCAAACGGCACGTCTTAATTAGGTGTGAACTGAATAAACAACTATTTTAATTTCTATCCGGCTTTATAATTTATGAAGACGATTGATCCTCAGGCCCAAGAAAATAATGTAATTGTTTTATGTCTGGAAAATGCCAACTTCAATAGCCATTTTTATTAAGAAAATACATATTTTGAGAGAGTTCGGAGCAAGTCGGATCTTCCTTCAACTACCAAACAAACACATAATGATTAACGATAGCGACCGGCCTCTACTTTCCCAGAAAATGCGACTTATATGTGACTATAGCCGGTTAGTGTGAACTTTACTTGGGGCATAAAAGGTCCAATTTAGCAGCCGCAGCTTCATTCATACAAAGGTGTCCTCTATCATACAATAGGAGTATTATTTATCTAATCAGTCTTTATCAGAACCCCTTAATTCCTTCACTTTGTTATGTTTAATCGATGAATAAATTTAATCCTTAATTGAATTCAGTCCAATGCAAGTCTGAAATCTTTATGTTCTGTATACTATTTGATTCAAGCTTCAGCAAGTAATCTCAACCCTCAGATCTACATAGTGAGATCAAATTCATCATTCCTAAGTTTGTATCATGTAATTTTGTATTTACACCAAATGCGGGTAATCGATTAGCCCACTGCGCCACTGACTCACTAATCTTAACTATGTGATATTCTTTCTAGTACTTCTTTTGGAAACATTTAGCATTTTTCAGACTCTGCACTAATGACGTCCCAAACTAACTACATTATATAAATATACCCAAAGGAATATTTTCCTCATGATTCTGCTTTTAAATCGAGGATAAGTGCCAAATCACTAGGTATATGAATCTAATTTCTCTTTCTGAAAAGTTAAATAATTAAAGTTACTACCGATTTCGTATGGTTCACACCTATCTCTCAAAAATCTCATTCAATACACGTTTTAACGCCTTGTCCAAGTCCAGATTTCCTCAACAATTATATAAACGTAAAAACAACCAATTAAAGCCATATAGTCATATTCCTACAAAACAAAAAATAATGACAATGGATAGTTTCAGAGAACACAACATTGTTTCACTCGTTGTGATTCTGTTCCTGTTCCCTGTGGTAATCTACGGTTGGGGCTATGAAGGTCATTACGCTGTTTGCAAAATCGCTCAGGCTCGACTGACCGACACGGCGGCTACGGCGGTGAAGGAGTTTCTGCCGGAATATGCGCAAAATGACTTGGCCAGTGTGTGCATTTGGCCAGATAGGATTAAATTCCGATATCCATGGTCTTCTCCCCTTCATTACATTAATACACCGGAAGTTTGTAACTATAAGTATACTAGTAAGTAATTTTAATTCATTTTGCTCTATTAAAAATTTGCAATATAACAAAAAAAAAATTACTATATTTTAACTCTATGAATGATCTGATCTTTTATAATATAAAATTTTCAGGGGATTGCAAGAATGAGGAAGGAGAACAAGGGATGTGTGTGGCTGGAGCAATCAACAATTACACTTCCCAGCTTCTCAGATATGGCACCAAACAAGTCCAATGTATTTTCTCATATTTACATAAAAATACATTCAACTTTATATCTATATAATGTTTCTTGTGTTAAAAGAAAATAGCATAAAACTTACAAAATTGTTTTCATAAATGTGATAAATAATCCACAGACAATCTTACAGAGGCCCTCCTCTTTCTTTCTCATTTTATGGGAGACATTCATCAGGTAAAAATTTATATATTTACATTTTAGATAATTAATATCAGTAAGATTTAGTAGTTGGAACTGAATTTTGATTCTGAAAATGCTACAGCCCTTGCATGTATCTTTTGCTGATGACAAGGGAGGGAATACCATTGATGTTCATTGGTACACAAGGAAGCAAAATCTTCACCATGTTAGTCTCTAACTAATCTTTATGTAATCCTCAGCTTAATTTTAGTGACAATTAATCAAACATTACAGAGAATATAAACAATTCAATATATGCAGGTTTGGGATAGCAATATAATCGAGACTGCGGAAGAAAAGTACGATAACTCGAATTTGGATACTCTAGTCGATGCAATTCAACAGAACATCACGGTAACTCTAATTTTTCAGCTCTGTTAAAGAATTTGAATCGTTAATTAGAGTCTAATTGTCAGTCCTAATCTCCAACTATTAAGTAGTATTTGGTATATTTGAATTGAAGAAAGAATGGTCTGATGAGGTTCCAAGATGGGAGACTTGTGGCGGAGGCAAGTCGGCTTGTCCTGACATGTATGCTTCATAACTGCAGTTTTAATTTGGCTCTTCTTATTTCTAACTCATTCAAATATTACTTTTTTTAAGAAACAAAGTACTTTCCAAAGTGAAAAGTAACTTTTTATGCAGATATGCATCTGAAAGTATAAATGCAGCTTGTGACTGGGCTTACAAGGGTGTGGTGGAAAACGCAACACTAGAAGGTAAGCATTTTAAATCTTTCTTATGCACAGAAAGAAATTTGTACTCAAATCAACAAACAAAAATTGATTGCCGAATCTTTCTTTCTTTCTTTTTACAGACGACTATTTCCTATCTCGTCTTCCAATAGTCTATAGGCGACTAGCACAAGGTGGAGTTAGATTGGCTGCCACCCTAAACCGGATCTTTGGATGACTTGATCTGAAATTTACACGGTATTGATAGAATAAGTTATATGCTTGCAGATTGAGAAGAAAATCCAAATGAACAATGGCTTTATTTCATTTCAATTCCATGTATAGTCACCTAAACATTCCTATGATTTGTCCTGTCAAAGTGGGTAACATTACAAGTTAAATTCGTGTTTCTGAGTACAAGTTTGGAAACTCAATTAGATTCTTCATGACGAAGAAATTGAACAAATTTGGATTTGAACTCAGCTGGAATCCGAACAGGACGATAATTTTTGTCGAGCCAGGCAGCTGTCCCCTTTGCTTCCACAATAGGCTACACAGTTAAAACACAGAACATAACAAAAAAACTATCAGAACATGGAGAGATTAGCATATGAATAGAGATTGGAATGTGACTAAACTAACCTCTTGGTTTGGAAGTTTGAAAATCAAATGTTCGAAGTATAAGCGTGCTGCAGAGTAGCTTGAGATTCTCACCTTCACAACAAACTTATCTCCACTCTGATGAACTACAAAGCTCTATTAGAAAGAAAGCTTAAAAGTAAGAATATTCAGAGGATAAATGGAAATCAGTAGTATACTCTTAGAGGGGCGAGAAATGTGAGTGACGATTAGGATAGTGCCAATGCACCACCAGTTCGAGCAACTTGATCACAATTGATTCCCATCCGTTCTAAGAGCTCATGACGACCTATTTATATACACTGTCATTCAGAATTCAACAATGAATCCAAAAACAAGACTATTACTCTAATTTCATGCAATAATCACAAACTATGAACTTATAAATATAGCAATCACATGTTTGAAATTGCACACAGCATCACATTTGCACAAAGGAATTCTTAATTACCATGTTGGCAGTAGCTAGCATAAACGGCATTGTTAACGACGCCGGATTGATCAAGTTCGTATTCCCTCACTTTCAGCTCTAATTCATGAAACCCAGTCATCCTATAAAATATCAAATCAAAACAATCAAAATCAAAACTTTTCCTATAAAATTTTGGTTTTTGATTGATATCCTCACAGAATTGGAATTACCCATTTCCAGGTATGACATCGAAGAATGCTTGAGGACTGGAGCGGCACCGGGCGCCGGGAAGGAAATTACACGTGGCGGAATCGGGGAGCGTGTTGAGGGAAACGAACGGTCGAGAGAGAGAGTTGAAGGAGTGGTGGTGGCGCGTGGGGAAGGAGTGTTCAGGTGAGGTGGCGGCGACGTGAGACTGAATCGGAGAGCCATCGAAGAATTGGGTCTCCTCAGTCTCCGAGAGCGCGGCGGAGAAAATGGAGGCGGAAATTTATATCGGGTTTACGTGGAACTGTCAGTGTCTGTGGCGATGAAACCGAAGACACACTCTTGCTCTTGCAGAGTAAAGTAAATATTTGTATTTGTATTCATTTTACTGGTTTATTTCAGTTTTTCATAGGTCGATGGAAGGTAAATATTTCTATTTGCATTTTTTAATTCAAAATATAGCCATAATTGCTACCACCTTTCGAATCAAAAATGCATCATACTTTTCAATTTTTAACTTCATCTAGACTAGATGTGTATTAAAATAGGGAAGAAGTATTATATTATTGAGATACTATTTCCGTCTCAAAATAGATATAAATTTTCACATATAATTTATATTGAAAAATTTATATCTATTTTGGGATGGAGGGAGTATCAATAAGATATTGATGTTAACCGCATAATAGATATTCTTAAGAACGGATATCGACTCAATTCGGTATAAATTTACCATAATTTGATCTTAATCAATAAAGATATTGATGGAAAATATTATAATTTAATCTATTAAAATTTTATTCAGTTCAACTATCATTTCAATCTTTAAAATCTGGTCATTAATAACTTATAATTTAATACTAATTAATGAGATAGAAATACAATATTCGATAACGTTTGATATGCTATATATATTTATCGGGAAAAAATTGCAGGAAATTACAAATTAATTTTTTTTTAAAATTAGGTGAACGTTTGACCGGAAAAAGGACGGGGGTGAACATTTGTAGTTGGACCGGAAACGGCGTTTTCGGTCCAACTAATTAAGAACGGGTAATTAAGTGTTAACGAAGACCGAATTCGGCATTTCCGGTCAACGAAGTTTTTTTCTGCCCAACTGCCACGTGGCAAGCTCTGATTGGAGCAAGAAGTCGGTCGATTGACCGGTTTTCGGGTACCCGGTCAACCGGTCTAACCGGTTACCCAAAAACCGGTCAATCGACCGACTTCTTGCTCCAATCAGAGCTTGCCACGTGGCAGTTGGGCAGAAAAAAAATTCTAAAAACCGGCGGAACACTTATACCGGCCGGAAACACAATTTCACTTATCACAAAACTCTATAATTTCTCTCCGTCTCCACTTCGCTTCTATCTAAAAAAATTCCGAAAATTTTCAAAAAATTATATGACATAGAATAGGCAGTAAGGATCATCTTTCGTCAAAGGAGCATACCGATCGGACTTCGTTTTACCGGTGAGTCAAGCTCGAGTCAAGAGTGAGTCGAGACCGAGTCAACCGAATTCCGGCGAGTTTGACCAGAAATCGACATCCTAAAGCTTCCTCCAACACCAACAATCACAAAACAATCGAATTCCGTCCGAATTCTACAATCTCCGAAACTTTGAAGGTAAAATTAACCTCCAATTCATGTGTTTTTAAGCTTAATTTTTACATAGAAATGATCGTGAGACGACGTAGATTAACATATATGTGAATCGGACAAAACCCCCAAATTTTCCGACGAACCCTAATTTGATTTTTCAAAATTAAACGATAACGGAGCCGAGTTAGGGAAATTAGAGGTTATATTCATGATCGTGAGGTCGAGAGGAGTGGATCGGTACCTGGATTGTTGCCGGAATCGGCCGGAGGAGCCGGAATCGCTGTCGGACAGCGTGGCGGACGGCGTCGGGGAGAGAGAAGGTCGGGAGGTTGAAGATGAAGTTTGGACCGGGAACCGGGTCGCCGGTTTAATCTAAAACCGGAAACCGGACAGCTTAAAACCGGTTTCGGCATTACCGGTTTTAATTAAAACCGGAAACCGGACAGCCGGTTTTAATTAAAACCGGTTTCGGCATTACCGGTTTTAATTAAAACCGGCAGTCCGGTTTCCGGTTTTAGATTAAACCGGCGAACCGGTTCCCGGTCCAAACTTCTGTACCGGTTTTTAAAAAACCGTTAGTCGGATTTCCGATTTTAAGTGAAACCGGTCCGGTTTTAAGTGAATCCGGACCGGTTTTAAGTGAATCCGGACCGGTTTTAAGTGAATCCGGACCGGTTTTAAGTGAATCCGGACCGGTTTTAAGTGAATCCGGACCGGTTTTAAGTGAATCCGGACCGGTTTTAAGTGAATCCGGACCGGTTTTAAGTGAATCCGGACCGGTTTTAAGTGAATCCGGACCGGTTTTAAGTGAATCCGGACCGGTTTTAAGTGAATCCGGTCCGATTTTAAGTGAATCCTGTCCGGTTTTAATTAAATCCGGAAATCCGGTTCCGGTTTTAAGTCAAACCGTGTCGTTTTTTGTGAAACCGACCGTTTTTTGGCCAGACCGTGAACCGGATTGCCGATTTTAATTAAGCCCGTGTACCCGAAAGCAGGTTTTAAGTCAAACCGTGTCGTTTTAGGTCAAACCGATATGTCCGAAGCTATTTTAAAATTTTCGGAAATAATTTAGATAAAATCTTTTGCACTTCTCAGTTATTTATTTATAAGATACGTGGATTAATTTTAGAGGACTAATTTCAATTTTTATTTTTTTTTCAGACTATGGCGGCCAGATCTTCCTGGATTACGCAGGGACCTAACGTGCCCGATGTAATGTGGTTTCAGCCGCAGCACAGATCATGTGACATTTATTCGTCACCGGAGGTCCACGACAGTCCGATGATCGTGAGGAGAGCGGATGCTTTCTTCTGGGAGTGCATGCGTGACGACGCCTATCGCATACCAGAGGTCATGGCATATATAGATATGATGGGCTTCGGATTGGTCTCGAAGATAGGATTCATGCCGTACGACCATCATCTTCTGACCGCACTCGCCGAACGATGGAGGCCCGAGACCCATACCTTCCACCTATCCATAGGCGAGGCCTCCATCACCCTGCAGGACGTGGAGGTGTTGCTAGGATTACGGGTCGACGGTGCGCCCGTCACCGGTACCGAGGCGTATCCGGCCGACATCGACGGGTATCTCCAGACATTGTTGGGCTTCGTGCCGGCGAAGACTTCCAACACCGGCATCAAACTCTCTAGCATTAAGGCCCACCTGGAGAGCCATCGCGACCACGTAGTTATTACATTGCAGGAGGCGCTGCAGAGGGCGCGATGCCACCTGGCATTCTTGCTTGCTGGTTGCTTTTTCCCCGATCGTAGCCAGAACAAGATCGATCTGATGGTACTTCGCCTCCTAGAGGACCCAGCGACGTGCGGTTGTTTGAGCTGGGGCCGCGCCGTGCTCTCCTATACGTATCGCGCACTATGCGATTCGGCCCGCTCCGGTGAGCAATATTCTAACATTTGCGGGCTACTCGTCCAGTCATGGGCATGGACGAGGATTACTAAGGTGCGGCCGAGGTTTCGTCAAGGACAGGAGCCGCCGGAAGAGTCCCCACTTGCAGCACAGTAAGTTCTCGTCGATTTAAATTCATGAATTATTTATTCCCGTGACCATACATTTTATGCCAGAATTACTAACTTCTAATTCACGCAGGTGGACGAGGCCTCTGTCCAGGACAAACATTACAAGCCACTCCCTCGTGGCGTACAGAGATCAGTTGTCTCTGATGACTCCGTTCCAGGTATTTTTGAAACCTGTTGGAATGTTGGTTTTCAAAATGTAACGTTTTTTTCTAACAATTACTTTCGTCGTCGCGTCTCAGTTCGTGTGGACTCCCTACGCCGAACATATGCTCGGTCTACCGGCCGGCTGCCGTCAAGGAGAGGACATTTGGATGTCGAGGACGTACCTCCACTATTTCTATATAGTGGAGGGCCACTATCCCGACAGAGTCATGCGGCAGTTCGGTCGCATGCAACATGTGCCGGATGCCCCTCTGAATCAGGCGGGGACTGAGAGGCTGCACCGGATGAAGAGATCATGTCACGTTGTGGACTGGGAACGTGTTCATGAATACCACGTCCATCATTGGCACGATCGGGCCAACCATGTCGTTGAGGGTCCGCATACCACTAACCCATCCGTTGTGGATGTATACAGAGGGTGGTACGTTGACAGGACCGTACAATTCGTTCAACAGCCCGGTCGTGACCCAGGAAGAGGTGGTTACCACGGCCACACGGATTCGGTGAATGCCTTGGTAAGTAAGATTTATTATTGTTTATGTGTTATTTATTATTTCATTGTCTTCGTAACTACTGCCCTATATTGATCCATTATTTGTGATGTATTTGTTTGCAGAGCCACGGGTTGAGCCGACTGATGTATGAGGTAAACGATTATCGTGACGAGTACGGGAGCAACTAATATCACCACGAATGTTCACAGCGATTCGGTCATATATCGTAAGGGATACGGGATTTGATGGAGGCGACAGGTTTGCCTATACAGGAGGAGGCAGCGGTCGCGAGCCAGAGCGTCTCCCACGCCGATCCAACCCAGGGTTACGTTGTTCCGTAGCGGAGATCACTGCTGCAGAGGCTCGAGAGTCGGGTCTTGGGTAGCGGCAGACGACACAGACTGCGATCGTCTGAGGTACCTCCTCCTCCGGCTGCAGCACCTCCTCCTCCGGCTGCAGCACCTCCGCCTCCGGCAGCAGCTGCTCGCCATTCCGTATCTGATTTCAGGGCTGGTACCTCTCGTCCCGCTGGATCCTCCCGTCACAGTGGTTCTTTATCTAGACATTCTGCATCATCTCATCATGGTAGCGGTCATGCTCGAGTGCCAGAGTCACAGACATTGGACGTCGATGACACTGGTAATTCGCCGATGGGCTTCACGGAGCTACTGACCGGCGCGGAGATCACGACCTATGACCTGAGTGATCACACCTCTCCATTTGAACAGCTCCCAGTCTCTATGACGGATACAGGTCCGCTGCCGACTGCAGAACCTACGCAGTACGATTTCGTCACGGGTTTTTTCAGTGGTCTCCAGCAGCCGCAACAGACTCCTGACCAAGTGGGTGGAGATGTAGATATAAGTTTGGGCGTCGGAGGAGATGCCCCCACTGAGCGTGGCGAACCATCCGCAGGGGACCCGCAGTTGCAGCGACAGGATCGCATCGGTCGCGGCCAGAGCCGGAAAAGGAGCAGTTGGTTATATTATGGCGCCGGATGAGATTGAATTGTAGTAGACTAATCTTATCTAATTGTTTTATTTATGATGTAGACATCAACGTGCGAACGTAGTGTTTTTTAAGAGCTCTAATATTTAACATTATATGTATCCTAGTCCTTCTGTTCATCTTGTACATCATCATCATCTTCATCGTTGTCGTCGTCCTCATCGTCGTCGTCGTCCTCATCGTCGTCATCGTCGTGGTCGTCGTCGTCGTCCTCCTCGTCATCGTCGCCATCATTGTAGTCGAGATCATCACTATCGTCATCGTAGTGCGCATCGCCGACAGGCTCGTTTCCATGAAGCCCGTATGGGTCGTACAACATGTTCAACGGCAACCTATCCGCCGGTGTATGAGTGAACCGGCATTTCCTTCTGTCGTGGTCTCTACCGTTACAATTACTACACCCTCGGGGTCTTCTACCGGTCATGTTCAGGTAGTCCCTCGCGCCACGCTGTCGTCTATTTATTCTTCTGCGTCCACGACCGGTATGATGAACCATGCGAGTGTCGTCTGGTAGGAGCAAAAAATCGAATTCGGGCCAATGATTTGGCAGAGGTGCGAAAACACCGCTGAACTGTAATCTCCAACCATCCCTGGTGTAGCAACGATGGACCAGGTCGAGGGGGCGGACGCAGAGTACCTTGGCAACTGCCATTGCATGAGAGCAAGGTATCCTGTACGTGTTCCAACGTAAGCATGTGCACGAACCCATATCAAATTGAACCGCATGCTCATTGCCTGCAATCCCGAAACGCAATGGCGGAGATGTGACTCTGAACGTACGGCCGGGAGCATTTGGATATAACGACACATCGTACGGTCTGCAATGAAGTCTGTCTGCGTCGAACTTCTCCATAGGCTTTGGTGCAAGAGCATATCTGTATCTCCCGATTTTTAATAATTCGTCCGCAAATATCGCCATGGCTTTCGCATGCGTCGCCTGAACGAACGCCCTGATGGGCAAGAAGCGGTCGCCTCTGAGAACGTTATTATAACTCTCGACGTCGTTCGATGTGGTTGTTCCCCACCGATGGAATCTGTCCAGGATCAATGTCCACTTCTCTAAGGGAATACGTTGTAGGTACGTTGCTGCAGCCTGACTCGATTCTGTGAGTTCTGCCCATGCTTGCGCATACTTTGCCTCATCCAACTCGGTACCAATTTTCCAAGATAAGGCGTACAATCCTTTCTTCTTCGGGACGCTTGACAGCAAATTTGCACGAATGTGCTCCATACAGTACCTGTCCGAAATCGAGAATAAATTAATGGATTAATTTGAACTTGGAACTACAATTAAAGTGTTGTCAACAAAACCTGTGAACTCCCCGGTTTGGAAATTTGGTATCGAGCTTGGCAATAGCCGACAGGATGCCCGAATTACGATCAGAGATGATGCATGTGAACGTATCTTGTAGAACGTAAACTTTCAGGTACTTTAAGAACCAATATCAACTGTGGCTTGACTCCTCGTCTATGATCGCATATGCGACCGGAACGACTCTGTTGTTGGCTGTCTTCACGACCGCTACAATCGCCTTACCCTTGTACGCCCCACGAAGATGCGTTGCGTCGACAGTAACTACAGGGTGGCTATGTTGAAAAGTGGTTCTCGTGGCAACGAAATGCCAAAATACGTACCTGGATGAACAATAATCAGTATACGGAGTATAATTCTTATTATTGTGCTCGGTAAACATGCGTTGGTACCTGAAAATCTTCCGACCGCTGTGCACAATCCCGTCCTCCTTCTTGAACTTCCACTGCACCGCGGTCCCATCTCGACAGTTTTGAAGAGCTCTCATGTAGCCGGGAAGTTGGCGGAAATTTGTCTCCCAGTCTCCATACACATGGTTCATTGCCACTCGCTTACCGTCCCAAGCTTTTTTCCTCCCAATTTTACATCCGAATGCTGTTTCGCAGTCCTCGACTATTGACTTGATTGGATAATTTGGACGGTCGCGAATCTTTCCCATTATGACGTGGGCAACGTGAGCTTGCGAAATATTCCTGTCTTCCCGTTCGTGCTCCGCTCCTTCACAATTGTGCCCGTCGCACCACATAGTAATTTGCCACGTGCGATATTCGCTCTTGAACGAAGCCCGGATCTTCCAGTTGCATATAATACCGTCATGTGGCTCATTAGAACGTGTGTTTGGACGATTAACGCATTCTGCAGCCCATGTTGACCGGTCTGACCTCGTCGTGCGAAATTCTCTTCCCCGCCTGGTAGACCAGATCGCTACCGCACCTTGAAGCTCATCCTTGTTAGAAAAATGTGTTCCCAGCTTTATATTATTAGGGTCCCCATTGTATAATTCTGCAGCACTAAGAATGCGGCGGTTTGTTATCTCATTAGGCCCATCCATGTTGCTGAACACATGATAGTCTCCTGCTGGTGGGACGATGTAATCATCGTACGATGAGGCGTTTCCTCGTATTCCGCGAGGTCTGCTACTACCCTGTCCCCCGTGAAGGGGTCCAGCCGGATGAGAGGGTCCGGCCCTAAAATCGGATACGGCTGTTGCCGGAGGAGGAGGTACAACAGGCGGAGGTTCCTCGGGTGATCGCTCCCTGCGTCGTCTAACGCTACCGAACACTCGACTCCCGAGCCTCTGCAGCAGTGATCTCCGCTGGGGCGCAACGAATCCCTGAGTGGGATCGGATGTCCGGTCCGAATTATGAATCGGATTGTAGCTGATGAACAAGTCACGACTCCAAGGATGCTGTTGATACATCAATGATAGGGTAGCATCATCATTGATTACGATACATTGTTTTTCACCGTTATCAACCGCATATACATAAATAAGATTCAATTGTACCCGTTCTCTTTGAATTCCGGCATAATGACACATTACTTTAGAAAAATCATCGTAGCTCAAAATACCATCGAGGAAATACGTTGCGTCGGGAGGGCTGCCCACCACAATCTTGCCTTCGACGAATTGTATAGAACTCTTCCAATATAAATTTAAATAAGAAGACATATTTATAAAATAAATAAATAAATATTATAAATAAAGTTTTCTGATGAGAGAAGAAGAAAAAATATAATGCGGAAGAATTACGGATAAGAGAAGAAGAGAAAATATAATGCGGAAGAATTAAGGCGGCGCAGTATTTATATAGAAATTTAAACGGAAACCGGGTAGCCGGTTTTAACTAAAACCGGTAACCTGAAAACCGGTTTTAAGTAAAACCGGTAACCGGATAACCGGTTTTAACTAAAACCGGAAAACCCATTAACGATTTTAAGTTAAAACCGGAAACCGGATTCCCGGTTTTAGTTAAAACCGGAAACCCCATTACCGGTTATAACTAATTAATCATCTCCCTAATCCGCGGCGTTTCCGGTCCGGCTTTTGATGTTCACCTCCCTCCGAAAAAGGACACAAAAGTACTGTACCCGAAAAAATTGTGCCTTAGTAACTCACTATTTACCTAACACAATCACGTCACCTCAATTCAGGATTAACATTCTTGAAGTGAACAATTTCAAATGTACTCACTGAAAAAACTGGCCCAAAATCATATTATTATTATAAACTTCTGATAGAAATGAAAATCAAATTATAAGTTACTATGTGAATGATTCCTCAAAAAAAAGTTACTATGTGAATGACACCTATTATCTTTAATTTTAACTGAGGAGATCGATTCATTCACATGTAGTTGAAATTGTTATTGAAGGGATGATGCGTATTGAATCAAAATCAGAAAAAGACAAAGACTCACTATACAATGATTAGGAATTGATACAATGTTAAAAGCGAATTAAGTCCATCCTATCTCTCTAGCCACGTCCGTATATACTGATCCATACCCTAAATTTGACGGGAAGCTTGAATTAGTCTTACACTATTATACTTGAAAGCTCCATATTTCTAATTTTTAGATCATAAATGGGACCTCATATTTGTTTATTGACAAGCACAAATCAAGAGGCAAAACTTAAAACTCCGTACATGTTAGGTTTGTTTTAGTACGACTCATATCAACTAATCAAAATAAGTACACGTACAATGGGTACAAAACCTAAAATATAGGTCATGTCAAATAAATTTCTCCTCTACAAAAATAAATGATTCCCACCTCTAATTTATTCTTTATATGTTAAATTAATGATCGATCAAATTCAAATCTAGATCTTTGAATGATTGGTCACTCTTATTTCAATTGGCTCGTGATATTTGTCGGTTGGATATGTAATCTATGATTATAATCATATATATAAGGAGTTCTTGTGGACTATATTCGACAAACAAATTTTTTTTTTCAATAAACATTCCTAATTCATGTAGGTACATAGTATCTCTTGTATGATTAATTTCACTTTGACGAATAGTTAGTAGCAATTTAGTGCTAATTACTTGGTCAGAATCGAACGAGTTACCTAGAAAGTTAAAAAAAATCGGTGATATTTTTATTTCTTTTATTCATTTTAACTAGAAAATTGAAGAATGCATGGATGTAAGCCCCATTGAGGTAGATTTGCTTCAACATAATCTGAACGTCTTTATCAAATACTATCTCCGTTTCAAAATAGATATAAATTTTTAGATATAATTTATATTGAAAAATTTGCATATATTTTGAGACGGAAGGAGTACAACATATCTTAGTTTGCCTATGGTATTATTGTTTATCAAATGGCAAAACTAAGCAGTTGGTCTCTCATGTTTACTTTATTTTACTACATTGTTCTTCATGTTTCAGTTCGAGTCCTTAATCCCGACGTTTGGTACTCCGTCCGAATAGTTAATCCCTCTAGACTAACGTCCGTTAAAAATTGCACACGTGTCTATTTTGACGAATGAAATCCAAACACATGTCACTTTCGTATACAAAATTGTCCACATCACGTTAGCTATGCTACTTATAGTGAATTGGATGACACTAATCCGTCTTGCCAAACAGTCCCAAATTTTTTTACATACATCTAACAAAAATACCAAACTAAACTTTACCAGTTGTTCTTATTGCTTCACGCCGTCACCCATTTTCCGTCATCTCCCACCACCGATCATCAACCTCTTTGGCCACACCCAATCTCCGACCACCACCCACCTCTTCTACCCACCGTGGCCGATTCGGATCAAAATCCCAAACCCCAGTTCTCCCAAGCACTCGTCCTCGCTCACCCATGTCTTTTCTTCATAATACCACCACTCGATCCGCCAATCTCACGCTCATCCCTCCTTCGTTACCCATCTCCACCTTCCCTATCACGAATCCCGGTTCATCTCTTTCGATCTAAGCTCCAAAATGATAGCTTTAGATCTCTCCGTCGCAAACGAACCCCCGCTGCTCACCCCGATGACGGCGCCACTTCCGTACGCCGTCGTCTCTCGCCGTGACTTTGACATTTCATTAAGTGACAACGCCGGAAATTGTCCCTCTTGTTCACCTGTCCTTAAATTTTGGGGTGGCTATTTGCAAGCTGTCATCCTCGCATAGTCAGGGAGGAGCCCATTGTATATTTGACCCCACTAAAAAAAACTTTAATTTTAATATAATTTTAACATAATTTATCTGCAAATAACTTCATAATTTAAGAAAATTGATTTTATAATTTTAAAAATTTATACAAATGATTTCATAAGATTTTGGGTCTCGGCTCTGCCCTGCAGATAGTCATCTTCCATAACCGTATGTTTACTTTATACCACAATCCTAAACTTGATTAAAACATACTTAATCACACAGTTATTTTGTGTTTGTTAATTAAATGACATTAAGTCGTAGAAGTGGTGGAATTGTCTATTAAGTCAAACACAATAAGAGTGAATGTATATACGCAATGAAAGTTCTTCGTCTCGATCATAATTCAATTTCCAAGCTCCAAGGTGTTCACGAGCCGAGATCTTGGAATTAGTTGATTCTGGGTTCATCGTGAAATGCTACGCTGTTTTCGACGCAACCGGAGGAGAGTCGCAATCGTCTTCTTCTTCACATGATTGGGGCGATTTAGAGTTTGCGAAGTACGTTTTAGATTGGGGATGACGATTTAGAGTTCGTAATTAGGGATTGGTGTGAAGAACTGACCAATTTGTTCTTTGTTCATCATTTAGGGTTTATGTTCAATTTGGGGATTTTTAAGAATAATTCCCACGTGAGTTCTATTTTAGATTCGATTTGTTTAGGTTTGTTTGGGAGGAGGGATTAGTTAAATCCAAACGGATGTTAAGTGATAAGTTAATGTGATGTGGATTATTTGATCCACGTAAGTGACATATGTCATGATTTTATTGATCACATTTGACACATCTTCAACTTTTAACAGACGTTAGTCGAGAGACACTAAATACCCAGACGAAATATCAAAATTTGAAACTAAAAACCGAAATTGAAACATAAAAAATAATATAACCAAAAAAATAAACATGAGAATCCAACCGTTTATTTTTGACTTTATCAAATAAAATAGTTTGCCTATATTATAGGAGTAACTACCAAATCTCAATTATTATTTCCGATTTTAAAGTTCACTTGCAATCATCACCGATTCATTTCTCCTTTTTCTTTCATCATCCAAATCAGTTACATAGGTCAATTTCATTGATCGATTGATTGATTATGACCATTGAACATGACAGCGAACAAAGTGTACACGATTGTTTAGCTCATGAAAAATGTTTATTTACTTTCTAGGAGCCATGCATTAACGATCCAAGCATTAAGAGATTATAACGAAAGATACTAATCACGTAAATGAGTCATTAAATTAAGCGAATCTCGATCACAAGTACCCCCCTTTAAAGAAAATATTTTGTTGGTTAAATAGCAAATATAGAGAGATCGTTTTCTAATAGAGTTTTACTAGGGAATGCGAAGTTGAAACAACGAAATAAAATGGACGGACAGCAAGACGGATGGTTTCTCTTTTAAGGAAAATTAGTTCTTAAATTACAGAAAAATGGACAAATTAGTTAAAGTATACTAAATATCATCTACCGCTTGTCAATGTTTATTAATGGGATTGATAGGTACACATATATAGTTACTATATTTTCCATGTATGTGATCATTTTTATAAGCATAACAATAGAGAGAAAAGAACAAAGGCAGCCATAGGCTTAAACTTTAGAGATCAAATTGCATAGGCCAATTAGATGAATGGGCGTAAGAAGGGTCTCCATAACTCACTCTTTCCATTCCTTGTACTTGATCATATGCATTTGTCCCCTGAAAAATACAGAATTTAATTGCTCGTAGAACACAAGTTTTAAGTATCAAATTCGATTTAACTAAACTGAAAGTAATCGACAAGACGAAAATTAAACTTAATTAACGTGTCTTATTTGAGAAAAAAAATATATACAAATTACTATGGCCAGCTCATACATACCTCCATTATTTCAATTATCTCCATCTCTGGTGAGTTGAAATCATAATACATACTAGCTGCTGATAACTTCATCGAGAGGAACTATTTAAAAAGAAACATATATAATCAGATGGATTAATAAAAGTGTTAACATAATTTTATTACTATATATGGCTAATTTAATTGTGGACTGAGCTAAGGACTTGCCTGAATTTGATTTTGCAGAGATTGAACATATTTGATGATCACATCTAACATAACTGCCATTCCCATTGTCTGGAATGAAGAAATCAATCAATAATCAATCAAAAAGTGCTGATTACAAAAAAATGCTAATCAATTTATGATAAAATTACCTTATAACATCCTGGAACCAAATCTTTCAAGCACTTGAGCCTCTCATTTATTTTCTCTCGTCGCACCTTCAAGAATATTACTCGTTTTTGTTAATTCAATGCCCAGTAAGAAATCGAAAAATTACAAAATATGTTAAAACAAATTAATAGTCACCCTTTCTGCTAAACTATGAGTATCAGTAGCTTGGCCTCTTTTCGCTCGAACATGAATAACTTCTCTTGGTCTCTCACCATCTTTCTCATTTTTTCTTTTCCGTTTTCTCCCCTGCAGAAAATAGCATCATATATAATTACAATTAATCTTACATATATACTCTAAAAATTAACAAGCATCAAATTATGGGATACAGAACTCGAGAAATAGGGTACTTAATTATTTAACCCTAAACAACATTGCGACTATGTCCTTAATTAGTTACCTTGTTGTAGTCTTGAGAGGGAGGATCCGAATGAGAATCTACCTTACTTTTGAGAGGCATATTTTTGTTTTGCAAATCCAGATTTGATGAGAAGCTTTGAGTACTATTGATGTTGGTGTCTTCTGTGAAATGGAAAAATGAATTAGGACTATAGTAAGGTTGTGGGCAAACAGAGAATGGGTCGACGAAGCTGCTTTGATCTATTGATGAGTTCATTTTTTGTTTTCCTTCTCTAATTGCTTTAAAAGTGTATTCTATTCTCTCTACAAAGTTTAATATATTGATATAATTTCGTGGTGGGTATCCATGAACTATTTATTCATTAATGATGATATGATGAGTAGCAATTCAATTGCATTTTTAGGTTAGATTTGGTTTTGGATAGTGTTATCGTTTGATATGACTCGAAAGGGAAAAATATAAGGTACAGTATTTTGGATTTTCTCAATTGCATGTGGATTTAGTGGTTGCTGTATTTGTATATCATTGGTTGGTCCAATGAAACATTAGTTGATCAAATCCAGTTCGATTATCCTTTGAAGATTCTTTGAGCTTATAGCATGAATCTAAAAAAATAAAATAAAAAATCTGTGTAGGAAAGGAATAGTTAAAAGATATAAAATGATTACTTATTTATTTTTCTGTACAGAAAAGTTTATGTAGCTCAATTAACAGTGTCATATCTTTTTGTCCCGAAATTAAGTGAACATACATAGCCTAATTGTTTTTTTTATTACATCAATTGTGTGAACTATACGACTCGAATCCATGACCTCTCGAATGGAGCAGGAGATGCTCACCAATTGGATCACGTATTGGTGTGCATGCATAGCCTAATTGTTTACACAGTGATATTATCATTTGGATTATTCTTCACTCTCATTTTAAGTGGCTCGTGTTATCATAAATGGAACTCTTGTGGACTATAGATGGGAACCAACAAATTATTATTCAAGAAACATTCCTAATCAGCTCTGCTTGTACGATTATTTCAGAGTCGAATGAGTTGACAAAATCGGTAATATTTTTCCGTTTTAACTGGAATGGATTTAAATGTATATATTTATTGTGGCATACATTTTGCAAGTTCATCCTATTAAAATATCATATTGAAGATTAATTGTGACAATCCATATTATAAAATTACGTGAAAGTTGATGTTGATTTGTAATATACATACCAAAAAGTTACAACTTTTTTTCGAAAGCTCATCGATAGAAACTCCAAAATCATGGCCCCTATTTAAACAGTTTCCAATCGAATTTTCTTGCAAAGGATTCAAATACAATATCGTACCAAATTAAAAGAAAATTTTAGGGAACAAATCCAAAATTGAGAAGACCACCATTCACAAAACAATACATCCAAATTGAAAAACAACATCCAACATTAGCACTATCATTGAACATGACACCGAACAACGTATATACCAATTTCATTAGTATATACTTGCACCTAACAAAAAAATGAGTTGCTAATAATATGGTTATACTGAAAGATACTAATCAAGTCCACGACTCATTAAGCGAATCTTGGTCACGAATCCCATTACACAGAGAGAGTATTTTGTCAGCTAAAAGAGATATCATTTTCTTATAGAGTTTTGCTAGTGCATGCGAAGTTTTTAAAGGATTAAGTGAAATGGACAATAACATGATATCAAAATGAATTCATTTGAAATGGTTGAGCCGGCAAAGAGATATCATTTCATTTTATTAGACATGTTGATCCATCTTCTTTATCGACTCCTTGCACTGTTTGCATTAGTTTGAAATGACGAATTATATGGAACTTTGGGATAGAGATACCTTACTCTAACAAAAAAATGGCAACTAAGTCAGTTTAGGTTTAAGAAAAAGTAAAAGAAAAAAAATTAAGTAAAATTGAAACTTAGTAAAATAAAGTTACATTTCTTCAATGACGGGAAATTTAGCATTTTTCACCAAACCTCGTATTATCTCATCCACGACATCAGGCACCTCAGAAGGCACACAATTAACCTTCAATAAGAGTTTCTTATCAACTCTGAATTGTGTAGTAAGACTCTGCATAATAAATGATGGATCATATAATGAAATTAAATTCAATATAAAAAAAGTTTAGATTTAATACGAATGTTAATGAAAAATATTTATGTTATAATTTTAATGGTCACAGTATAAGATGTGTACCCCCATAAACCATTAACACATTGAGTCTCTCATTAAATTTTAAATATATTGTGGATTTTAAGTTGGTATTAGAGTATAAAGTCCAATCGAACTCCTAGATCTCCAAGCGTTCATGAAATGTAGTAATGATCCATAGATGCTCATGCATTTGATCTTTGTCAATGTGGATATGGACACCAAATATCATGCTCCTTGCATTAAGAAAATAAAACAACAATTTATTAATCACTAGTCAAATTGTAGTTCAACGTTATAAAATAACAAAAAAAAAATCAAAATGAGTATGAGTATGAGCAATGCATAACCATCATGAGTGAAAAAAAAAATACAAAAATTATGTATCATTAAATGCATTGACCAAATGATGTTGTGCATTAGTTTGTTGGTTTGGACCCGAGATGCGAGGTTCGAATTTGTTGATGTATTGATTTAGATTTTGGAAAAAGCGCATCTTCTCTTCCAATATCCATAAGAATGAAGGCATGGAATGAAACTTCAATAATAGTTTATTATCAAATCGAGAGCCGATGTTTACCACAAATATGCATAATCATTAATAAACTATTATTAGTATGAGATCAAATTCAATATCAAAAACCTTGTACATTAATAACTTTTACTTTGCAAATTGCATCCCCGTGAACTTCTCCCAATCTCCGATAATTGCCTTACCAAATTTCATATTCACCAATTCATGAATGTCTCGAAGATCTTTCCATGCTTCATAGTCGAGCGAGGTGATCTTTATAACGAAAAAAAAGATAGATACATAACATGGCAACTTGCTAGTCATATTTATACAAAAAAAATTGAGTATGTATATAATTATACCAGCAATCTGCCTTATTTTTGCCTTTGAGTTCCCATTTTCATCATCCACAACAACTACACCACTCAAGAAATTTCCATGCAATAAATCTTTGTCAATCAGGTGATGGACACGAGATATCATGTCACTAGCATTTAGAAAAAGAACAAAAATGATTAAAACAACGAATTTCTATATCTTCTATATAAGCAGCTAGCACATGTAGTTGTTGCTTAATATTATATTTATTTTCACTCCACACAGAATAACAAAAATAAAGAACCTGCTTTTAAAATCAAAATCAATAAACTATTAAGAAATGTCAAATCAAATCCTAGCTCAATCATAAAAAAGAAAAATACATTTAATAATTCCTTCTTACCTCACCAACCCATGGAAAGTAGGTTCATCAACAACATTATTTTTCAGATACTCTTTTACACATGAATTTCTTACACTTTCAACCAAGAGAACACCATTTTCTAGATCGATATGCAAGCTTCTAAGTAAGTTTTGATGTATATGAAACCCACAAAATTTTCTCAAATTATGTATCCAATGAGAATTCAGCCCACGATCAATCCTATGAGCTCCAACCAGTACCATGGATTCACATGTTTTGCCATATGATGCTTTCCACATCTCATCATCGAAGATATGGAGGCTCCCATGTCCAGCGTCCTCATGTATCATCCAATAAGGGATTTTACTTAC